>NW_028283761.1:0-274436 GCF_059441095.1 Idiotropiscis lumnitzeri | reverse complement strand
TGCTCTCTTGACTGTGTTTGCTTTGTTCTTGCTTGGTACTTTCAATGGGCACTGTCTGAGGTGGGATTTTAACCCACGCCTCCTGGGGAGACTGCGACCTGAACGCAACGGCTTAGACCGCTCTGTCATCTTATCATCTGGTAATGCTCTCTGGAATGTGTTTGCTTTGTTCTTGCTTGGTACTTTCAATGGGATCTGTCTGAGGTGGGATTCAAACCCACGCCTCCTGGGGAGACTGCGACCTGAACGCAACGCCTTAGACCGCTCCGCCATCCTGGCACCTGGTAATGCTCTCTTGAATGTGTTTGCTTTGTTCTTCCTTGGTACTTTCAATGGGCTCTGTCTGAGGTGGGATTAGAACCCACGCCTCCTGGGGAGACTGCGACCTGAACGCAACGCCTTAGACCGCTGCGCCATCCTGGCACCTGGTAATGCTCTCTTGAATGTGTTTGCTTTGTTCTTGCTTGGTACTTTCAATGGGCTCTGTCTGAGGTGGGATTCAAACCCACGCCTCCTGGGGAGACTGCGACCTGAACGCAACGCCTTAGACCGCTGCGCCATCCTGGCACCTGGTAATGCTCTCTTGAATGTGTTTGCTTTGTTCTTGCTTGGTACTTTCAATGGGCTCTGTCTGAGGTGGGATTCAAACCCACGCCTCCTGGGGAGACTGCGACCTGAACGCAACGCCTTAGACCACTCCGCCATCCTGGCACCTGGTAATGCTCTCTTGAATGTGTTTGCTTTGTTCTTGCTTGGTACTTTCAATGGGCTCTGTCTGAGGTGGGATTCGAACCCACGCCTCCTGGGGAGACTGCGACCTGAACGCAACGCCTTAGACCGCTCCGCCATCCTGGCACCTGCTAATGCTCTCTTGAATGTGTTTGCTTTGTTCTTGCTTGGTACTTTCAATGGGCTCTGTCTGAGGCGGGATTCGAACCCACGCCTCCTGGGGAGACTGCGACCTGAACGCTACGCCTAAGACCGCTCCGCCATCCTTGCAGCTGGTAATGCTCTCTTGACTGTGTTTGCTTTCTTCTTGCTTGGTACTTTCAATGGGCTCTGTCTGCTGCGGGATTCGAACCCACGCCTACTGGGGAGACTGCGACCTGAACGCAGCGCCTTAGACCGCTCCGCCATCCTGGCAACTGGTAATGCTCTCTTGACTGTTTTTGCTTCGTTCTTGCTTGGTACTTTCAATGGGCTCTGTCTGAGGCGGGATTCAAACCCACGCCTCCTGGGGAGACTGCGACCTGAACGCAGCGCCTTAGACCGCTATGCCATCCTGGCAACTGGTAATGCTCTCTTGATTGTCTTTGCTTTGTTCTTGCTTGGTACTTTCAATGGGTTCTGTCTGAGGCGGGATTCGAACCCACGCCTCCTGGGGAGACTGCGACCTGAACGCAGCGCCTTAGACCGCTTTGCCATCCTGGCAACTGGTAATGCTCTCTTGACTGTGTTTGCTTTGTTCTTGCTTGGTACTTTCAATGGGCTCTGTCTGAGGCGGGATTCGAACCCACGCCTCCAGGGGAGACTGCGACCTGAACGCAACGCCTTAGACCGCTCCGCCATCCTGGCACCTGGTAATGCTCTCTTGAATGTGTTTGCTTTGTTCTTGCTTGGTACTTTCAATGGGCTCTGTCTGAGGTGGGATTCGAACCCACGCCTCCTGGGGAGACTGCGACCTGAACGCAACGCCTTAGACCGCTCCGCCATCCTGGCAACTGGTAATGCTCTCTTGACTGTGTTTGCTTTGTTCTTGCTTGGTACTTTCAATGGGCACTGTCTGAGGTGGGATTTTAACCCACGCCTCCTGGGGAGACTGCGACCTGAACGCAACGGCTTAGACCGCACTGCCATCTTATCATCTGGTAATGCTCTCTTGAATGTGTTTGCTTTGTTCTTGCTTGGTACTTTCAATGGGCTCTGTCTGAGGTGGGATTCAAACCCACGCCTCCTGGGGAGACTGCGACCTGAACGCAACGCCTTAGACCGCTCCGCCATCCTGGCACCTGGTAATGCTCTCTTGAATGTGTTTGCTTTGTTCTTCCTTGGTACTTTCAATGGGCTCTGTCTGAGGTGGGATTAGAACCCACGCCTCCTGGGGAGACTGCGACCTGAACGCAACGCCTTAGACCGCTCCGCCATCCTGGCACCTGGTAATGCTCTCTTGAATGTGTTTGCTTTGTTCTTGCTTGGTACTTTCAATGGGCTCTGTCTGAGGTGGGATTCGAACCCACGCCTCCTGGGGAGACTGCGACCTGAACGCAACGCCTTAGACCACTCCGCCATCCTGGCACCTGGTAATGCTCTCTTGAATGTGTTTGCTTTGTTCTTGCTTGGTACTTTCAATGGGCTCTGTCTGAGGTGGGACTCGAACCCACGCCTCCTGGGGAGACTGCGACCTGAATGCAACGCCTTAGACCGCTCCGCCATCCTGGCACCTGCTAATGCTCTCTTGAATGTGTTTGCTTTGTTCTTGCTTGGTACTTTCAATGGGCTCTGTCTGAGGCGGGATTCTAACCCACGCCTCCTGGGGAGACTGCGACCTGAACGCTACGCCTAAGACCGCTCCGCCATCCTTGCAGCTGGTAATGCTCTCTTGACTGTTATCTTTCTTCTTGCTTGGTACTTTCAATGGGCTCTGTCTGCTGCGGGATTTTAACCCACGCCTCCTGGGGAGACTGCGACCTGAACGCAACGGCTTAGACCGCTCTGCCATCTTATCATCTGGTAATGCTCTCTTGAATGTGTTTGCTTTGTTCTTGCTTGGTACTTTCAATGGGCTCTGTCTGAGGTGGGATTCAAACCCACGCCTCCTGGGGAGACTGCGACCTGAACGCAACGCCTTAGACCGCTCCGCCATCCTGGCACCTGGTAATGCTCTCTTGACTGTGTTTGCTTTGTTCTTGCTTGGTACTTTCAATGGGCACTGTCTGAGGTGGGATTTTAACCCACGTCACCTGGGGAGACTGCGACCTGAACGCAACGCCTTAGACCGCTCCGCCATCCTGGCACCTGGTAATGCTCTCTTGAATGTGTTTGCTTTGTTCTTCCTTGGTACTTTCAATGGGCTCTGTCTGAGGTGGGATTAGAACCCACGCCTCCTGGGGAGACTGCGACCTGAACGCAACGCCTTAGACCGCTCCGCCATCCTGGCACCTGGTAATGCTCACTTGAATGTGTTTGCTTTGTTCTTGCTTGGTATTTTCAATGGGCTCTGTCTGAGGTGGGATTCGAACCCACGCCTCCTGGGGAGACTGCGACCTGAACGCAGCGCCTTAGACCGCTCTGCCATCCTGGCAACTGGTAATGCTCTCTTGACTGTGTTTGCTTTGTTCTTGCTTGGTACTTTCAATGGGCTCTGTCTGAGGTGGGATTCGAACCCACGCCTCCTGGGGAGACTGCGACCTGAACGCAACGCCTTAGACCGCTCCGCCATCCTGGCAACTGGTAATGCTCTCTTGACTGTGTTTGCTTTGTTCTTGCTTGGTACTTTCAATGGGCACTGTCTGAGGTGGGATTTTAACCCACGCCTCCTGGGGAGACTGCGACCTGAACGCAACGGCTTAGACCGCTCTGCCATCTTATCATCTGGTAATGCTCTCTGGAATGTGTTTGCTTTGTTCTTGCTTGGTACTTTCAATGGGCTCTGTCTGAGGTGGGATTCAAACCCACGCCTCCTGGGGAGACTGCGACCTGAACGCAACGCCTTAGACCGCTCCGCCATCCTGGCACCTGGTAATGCTCTCTTGAATGTGTTTGCTTTGTTCTTCCTTGGTACTTTCAATGGGCTCTGTCTGAGGTGGGATTAGAACCCACGCCTCCTGGGGAGACTGCGACCTGAACGCAACGCCTTAGACCGCTCCGCCATCCTGGCACCTGGTAATGCTCTCTTGAATGTGTTTGCTTTGTTCTTCCTTGGTACTTTCAATGGGCTCTGTCTGAGGTGGGATTAGAACCCACGCCTCCTGGGGAGACTGCGACCTGAACGCAACGCCTTAGACCGCTCCGCCATCCTGGCACCTGGTAATGCTCTCTTGAATGTGTTTGCTTTGTTCTTGCTTGGTACTTTCAATGGGCTCTGTCTGAGGTGGGATTCGAACCCACGCCTCCTGGGGAGACTGCGACCTGAACGCAACGCCTTAGACCGCTCCGCCATCCTGGCAACTGGTAATGCTCTCTTGACTGTGTTTGCTTTGTTCTTCCTTGGTACTTTCAATGGGCACTGTCTGAGGTGGGATTTTAACCCACGCCTCCTGGGGAGACTGCGACCTGAACGCAACGGCTTTGACCGCACTGCCATCTTATCATCTGGTAATGCTCTCTTGAATGTGTTTGCTTTGTTCTTGCTTGGTACTTTCAATGGGCTCTGTCTGAGGTGGGATTCAAACCCACGCCTCCTGGGGAGACTGCGACCTGAACGCAACGCCTTAGACCGCTCCGCCATCCTGGCACCTGGTAATGCTCTCTTGAATGTGTTTGCTTTGTTCTTCCTTGGTACTTTCAATGGGCTCTGTCTGAGGTGGGATTAGAACCCACGCCTCCTGGGGAGACTGCGACCTGAACGCAACGCCTTAGACCGCTCCGCCATCCTGGCACCTGGTAATGCTCTCTTGAATGTGTTTGCTTTGTTCTTGCTTGGTACTTTCAATGGGCTCTGTCTGAGGTGGGATTCGAACCCACGCCTCCTGGGGAGACTGCGACCTGAACGCAACGCCTTAGACCACTCCGCCATCCTGGCACCTGGTAATGCTCTCTTGAATGTGTTTGCTTTGTTCTTGCTTGGTACTTTCAATGGGCTCTGTCTGAGGTGGGACTCGAACCCACGCCTCCTGGGGAGACTGCGACCTGAATGCAACGCCTTAGACCGCTCCGCCATCCTGGCACCTGCTAATGCTCTCTTGAATGTGTTTGCTTTGTTCTTGCTTGGTACTTTCAATGGGCTCTGTCTGAGGCGGGATTCGAACCCACGCCTCCTGGGGAAACTGCGACCTGAACGCTACGCCTTAGACCGCTCCGCCATCCTGGCAACTGGTAATGCTCTCTTGACTGTTTTTGCTTTGTTCTTGCTTGGTACTTTCAATGGGCTCTGTCTGAGGTGGGATTCGAACCCACGCCTCCTGGGGAGATTGAGACCTGAACGCAGCGCCTTAGACCGCTATGCCATCCTGGCAACTGGTAATGCTCTCTTGATTGTCTTTGCTTTGTTCTTGCTTGGTACTTTCAATGGGTTCTGTCTGAGGCGGGATTCGAACCCACGCCTCCTGGGGAGACTGCGACCTGAACGCAGCGCCTTAGACCGCTCTGCCATCCTGGCAACTGGTAATGCTCTCTTGACTGTGTTTGCTTTGTTCTTGCTTGGTACTTTCAATGGGCTCTGTCTGAGGCGGGATTCGAACCCACGCCTCCAGGGGAGACTGCGACCTGAACGCAACGCCTTAGACCGCTCCGCCATCCTGGCACCTGGTAATGCTCTCTTGAATGTGTTTGCTTTGTTCTTGCTTGGTACTTTCAATGGGCTCTGTCTGAGGTGGGATTCGAACCTGTGAGAGTATGTAAATAGTTTGTGTATTTTTAATCATGTTTTTTATACACTATTTGTATCAATGATAATTACACACACACTCACAGACACGCACATCATTGCTTCAGCACACATGCGCACACCCACACGCTTGTTTTAAGTTTCACTTTCCATAGGTTTCGTTTTTCTCTGAATAAAGTCCAGAGGGATGGGCGAAGGAGTCAGTGAGAGTGCGGGAGAGTGAACTGGCAAGACGTCTACTTCACTTCCTGGCTTCTCCTCCCATCGCGATGGAGAAAAGACAAAACCTTCCCTGGTTATTCCTCTGGTTCTCTGCATTTAATTCAGTCTAATGAAGGCGTCAGGACCTTTTAAACCTGTCATTTATTGGTGCCGAAACCCGGGAGCCACACCCGGACGGACGGACGTCGCTGGATATTTCGGGGGCCAACGAATCTGACGTCAGCGCTTCACCATTTGAAAGCGGGTCCCTGAGCTGCGGCGCGGCCGTCCGCCCGGATGTCGGTTCCCTGTCGGACCAGGCGGATCCGGAGGAAGCCAGGTATTGTTTTTCAAATTATTTTGTGCCACCATTTTAAAATTTAAAATATTAACACAATTCGTAAGGGGTGATTTATGTGAGTAAGGAAGCGCGCGCCGGCCGTTTTGCAGTAGTTCGGTCGAAAAGAAAAGAAACTGGATCGTGCTCGTCGAAGGAGTTATAGAAAAATAATTAGGTCATAACTCATTGCGCTGAAGAGAAACTGGGTTTCTCGGGAGACTAGATCTCCCCTACGGAGGGTACGGTAGCATAAAAGAACGTCCTGAGGTACGTCTAAACCACGATCGTGTTGTTTAGGGAGTTACAAAAAAGAAGAAATTAGGTCGTAACTCGTTCAAACCGACATCACGGTAGCATCGATTAAAAGTTCCTCGGTGTCGATAAATAGAAATTATCGACGACTTAGAGGTCTACTCACAATTTCACATTGAAATTAAGGGAATAATAAGGCATTATTTTTGGTGGTTTTTATTATTTTTATTTGAATATTCTTTGTAGCTGCGCAGCTGTGTGTGTGTGGGTGTATGAGGACAAAGAGAAAAAAAAAAGGTGAGAAAGAGCATACGTGCGTGAGGGGGCGTGCGTGCGTGTGTGTGTGTGTGTGTGTGGGTTTGGAGAAGTAGCTGACCAGACAACAGCAAAAGAGAAGAATTTGCAGAGAAGCTGAAGAAAAAAAAAAAAAAAAAAAAAAACCCGCACACACAACACCAGATGTGGAATGATCATTTTGCTGTATGCAAAGTGAGTGAATGGTGTGATTGGGGATTACAAATACCATTTGGTATTTTATCCCGTATAATGCAATAAGGGTTATAAACAGAAATAGTATTTGAGGATGACAGAGAGGGTTGTTGAAGAAGGTAAAGAAGGGGCGGGGTTGCAACTGCCCCCTGCATCCTGAATTACCCCCCCACCACCCACATTATCAGGTAACGCCACATAGAATGAGAACTAGATCAGACAGAACTGCATCGATAAGACAAAAAAACCCCAATAAAAGATAGATAAACCAAAAAAGCGCTCACCTCAATGTGTTGCGTGTATAAGTGGCAGTGTGCATTTGTGGCAGAGGCTGCATTGGCCCTATAGGGCTGCACACACATAATTATGAGCGATATTAGTTGAATTAAAGGACTTATTATGGGCAAAAGATAAAGATGGATTGTGTTGCTGTTATTACTAACATGTTATTCTTGTTTGAAGTTGTTCAGTGTTGAGAACTGTGTGTGTCGTTTTGTGGGCCCGTGTATATGTCTGTGTGTCTGTCTGAGTGTCTGG
The DNA here is from genome assembly GCF_059441095.1 of Idiotropiscis lumnitzeri. Taxonomy (NCBI): domain Eukaryota; kingdom Metazoa; phylum Chordata; class Actinopteri; order Syngnathiformes; family Syngnathidae; genus Idiotropiscis; species Idiotropiscis lumnitzeri. The sequence continues at coordinate 267,072 of NW_028283761.1, read as the reverse complement.
CTGTGTGTCTAAATGTCAGGGAGAGTGATCAAAGTGGTTGGAATTATGCTAAAAGGATTGATGAAGTAGAGATAAAATGGAATCAAGGATTAGTAACCAACAAAAGGCTACTTATGAGTGACGAGATCTTATTGAGAAAAATAATTCCCAAATTTACAAAAGAAATTAATAAAGAAGATGATTTGAGGAGATAAATTCATTTAAATTTGAAATTAAATAAAATAACTTATACAACGGGATAGGCTTAAAAGAAAAGAGAGAAATAGCCTGATGTGCGTTTTCTGAAAAATAAAGAAATTGAACCCAGACGCCTAGGCTGGTTTAAAAAGATGAGTGAAGATAAGGAAGTTCATAAAAAAAACAGGATCTTGATAAAATTCAGTATTTAGACTCATGGAAAGCTGAACATGGTTTTAATGGTCAGTTAAAAACACGAAAAATAGCCGCATTGCAGAAATCAATCATAGCAAAGACAAAGAAAGACCACAAAAAGATGAAGAAAAATGGCTTTGAGGAAACAGAATATTGGATGAGGGTAGCCTTAAAAAGAGAAGAGGGTGACAAGAAACAGAAAAGATGAGACATTTGGGCAATACAAAGTGAGAATGACAGCTGTGTTTCAAAACCACAGCGGGCTGCAGGAAGATGGTGATGTGGATGGGGCATTTCAACAGCAGTTGAAGAATGCTTTACATGCAGGATCAAGAGAGGAAATTCATAAGTGGGTAAATAAACATTACATTTGCCTGCCAACAGGTACCCTGGAGGAGTATGTAAATCACGCCCTCCATGCTGAGAAGATAGAAAATAAAAAGAAACAGAGGTCTATAGACACTTTTTATCAAAATAAAGGTCAGAATGTCTTTTATCAAGGTGGAAGAGGCTGAGACAAGGACGCCTTCCCACCGGAGATGATATTTTTTACAGTTGTGGCAGATCAGGACACTTTGCCAGAAACTGCCGTCAACCACACAGGAAGACCACACTAAAAGAAGGCCAGATAGCAAGAAATTGCCTTGAGAAGAAGCAGCCTTCAGCATGACTAAGATAGAAAGATTAAAGAACAGATGAGTTTTTAAATGAAGAGGTTTTCCTAAATTTACAAAAGATATTGGCTTTTGATTAAATGATTGAGCTGAAATAACCGTATTGGTAATGGGACACCAATTACCCTTTTTATGTGACATTGGTGCAGATAGGATTGCTTATAATAAATCAATTTCAAATGATAGGGCAAGTGAGAAAGGGGCCATAGTCAGATTTGCAAGGGGAAAAATGGAACAGAGTAACAGAATTAGAACCTGTGTGGTTGAGGGACCCAGAAGGCCACTGAGTTGGTTGCATGAATTGAAATTAGTTTTATTTTTACAGAATAATGAGAGCCCAAGTTGTGGGGATGTGATTAATTTACAGAAAAAGTTTAGTGATGAGATAATTTATATTTACATGATTCAATAGACAAGATATATCATTTTGATGATGGTTTTTACTTAATTGTATACTTGCGTCTCCTTCAGAAAGGGAGAAGTAGGTGTTATGAAATTTTAACAATTGGATGAAGCTTCTGAAAGTGAACATGAGGAATTTTTGCAAAAACATAGGTGTTTCTTGATTTTTTTAAATTTTGATTCGAGACATTGGTAGGTTTGAGTGGTTGTGGAAAAACTACAGTGAATTTGGAAATTAGGAGCAGACTGTGGAGAGGCTCTTGTGAGGAGGAGGATAGAAATTAGATTTTGCTTTTTGGTGAATTGAAGAAATAAATATTTTAGATTTCATATTCCAGTTGATGATGTTTATATTAAAGTAGGCCAGAGATGCAATGAAATGCAGAAATATAAATGATACAGGAAAAATTTGGCAAGGGCTATAATTTTCATTAAAGCAGAGAAGAAATTAGAAATTGCAAATAACATTGATGTGTACTTGTCCACTTTGAAGTAGAATTAACATGTTCATTTTGTGATAAGAAATTTGTGATTATGTGAAAAGGGAAAAAGAGAATTACAGGCTTTTCAAATAAAACAACCTAATTTAAATTGGCCAACTTGTAAAATGGAAAAGAAGATTCTAAATTATGCACAAAAAGCTTGAACGTGTTGAGCAGAAGAAAGGAAAAGAGAAAACATTTAAAAAAAAGAAGGAAGCATAGAGTCTTGTGATAAACAATAACTTTTCAGGACGAAGAGAGAAGCAATAGAAGATCACATGGCGAAAGAAAAAAACTAACATAAAAAGTGTGTGTAGAAGGACTTCTACATCAACATGCGTTTTGCTTATTAGGCCGTGATACACTGACAATTGGACTTTAATATCAGAATCAATAAGCAAGGGCGAATTTAAACAAGAGTCAAAACTTTAAAAGGACGCATTGTCAGTGATAAGCGGGAAGAAAAATAGTAATAAATCTTTGCCAGACCACTGTTGTGTAAACACCTTCCTTGGCACTTTCATGACCTCCATTAAGTCCCTGACTTTTCATAGATAAAGTTGGAGCCCAAAGTCTCTCAGGGCTGTAATTTATGCGGCAGAGAAAGAGCCCAACAGGTTTAGGGTGAGTTTAAAACAATAGTATCATGGCCATAAAATGGGTTGTGTATGTTGGAACTTGTGGAGATACACTGCAAGATTGTATTTACAAAGCATCTTAATGCACTACCAAATTATTATTATAAGCCATTTGGGCAAACAGTGACTGCAAAAAATGGCTTCATGGACTTGTGTTGCTGCAGAAACACAGGAAAGTGAATCCATTTGCATATTAGTCACAACAATTTGGATTTCGTGGCAGAGAACCACTTAAGAGTGTGATCAAGAGCTTTCACTGCTGCTTTAAGGAATGAAAAAATGACATTCCATCACACGACATTCACATTGCACGGCGATTTAATTGTAACATTACATTAATAAGGTGCGATGCATTTAAGCCCAGCGCCATTCTTTTTCCACGCACCATTTAGAAGGCGCCACACGACTGTGGAGCCGTCCAAATTTTCACCAAACCCATGACTTGACTTTTTGACATTTTTTCCTCCCAACTGGAGGAGTTAAGACGTGTAAAGACATGAAGACCAGGTGCACCTTCCAGACTGATAAGAAAGTGTCTGAGAACCAAGGTTGTAGGAAGAAATCACGCTGACTTTTATGCGATGGGAGTATTAGTAGTGCGATACCAACAGATAACTTGTAAAAGAGAGAAATTGTTAGGATAAGCAGGAAGAGCGTAGGCGGTTGTGAGCTAATTAAAATTTGGAGTTTCCCATCTTGTATGAGCTGTATGGTTACAATGTGAACTCACAGTCAAGATAAAATGTTCTTGTGTTCTGTTGATTTTGGGCGAACGGGTGCTTTAAAAATCACAAAAGATAAAAGAAAAGTTGCGCATAAAGCACGTCTAAGTAAGTATTTGTAAATAAAAAATTTTCTGAACAGAAAATGACACGATTACGATTGAATAAAGGCTGGAGCCAAGCCATAACCTCAGAGTCAACATAGCACAAGAGGTTTCATGAAAGCACACACACACACACCCCCACCCACACACACACACACACACACACACACACAGTAAATCAACTTGACAAGTTGATCTCAGGCCAGGGAAAAAGGCACCACTAATTGAACATGCATATTGGGTGGACAATGATGCAAACATTGAGTGACACACGAGCAGATAGTCGTGTGTCAACAGGGGGAAGTATGATATGAAATTGTTCCCACATACAGACTTTTCAACAAAAAAAAAAATTTTTTTTTGGACACTGTTATTTGTTTGGGTTGCAATATTGTTTGACTATGATTTATATGTTTTCAAAATGGATCAAGCTGTTTCCAACAACACATGCTGATGCTAAAAACGATTGGGAAAAGTGTTGTGTAATCAAATTATCCTGACATTTGGAATTTCAAGAAGTGATTTGAAGTGAAAATGATGCATTTTGTGAATGATGTTGTAACAAGTGGGACAGTTGTTAAAAATGGACTCAAAGCGTCACTGTGCATACAGTCTGCAGGACTTGTGGAACGCACTAATGAAAAAAAAAAAAAAAAAAAAGAGACAATGGCCAGACTGTGTTTCAATCACAGCAATGAGGACAATGCCAGCCGAAGGAAGGACACTATCCCCTATAGACTCTCAGGTTCATCAGAACCACCAACAAAAAACATGTTTGACCGAAAAAGATGTAAAAGACGCAAATACTGGTCAAGTGTTTTTCTGATTCACAGAGAATTCACGTCCGTGTGGGAGACCAACTCTTCTTCAAGGTGTTGAAACGACTCCGTTGGGGGGAAGTGAATGCTGAGATGGCCCTCGCCAGATGATGGCGGTGACCCCGACGCTGCAAAGGTCGCGGGGCGTGGCAGCTGGATCCACCAGTTGCAGTACAAGCTTCACCGGTTTCCAGCCAAAGGCCTAGCAACGCGAATCCCTCCCGAGTCACAATCTCGGACCACACGCACATCAGAACCACACCACCAGCCACAGATACGAATGTTGAAGCCACAGAATAAAAAGATTAGATATGGTTTGGAAATTAATGACGTACATAAAGAAATTTGAACCTTGATTGAAGAACATAATTGCATTTAAAGTTTTAAAAATGAAACAATTATTGATGTTATGACCACGATGAAGAATTTGAAAGACACAATATATATCGGGATAATTATGGTTTTCATTTTTTGTTATGTGTAGTCTGTTTTTGTTGCATTATTTTTATGACAAAAATGATGATTAATTGCATGTTTGTTGCCCAAAAGTAACATTACAATCTGATTGATGTTGAGTATGACAAACTCGAACTGGACAATGACGAACTCGAACTGGACACTGAAACGTAAAATGAATATGGACTTGTCGCCCAAGCCCCACACACGAAGATCCGGGAGGTAAAGACGGCTGTCTCCTCCTACAGCGAGGCAAGGGGCCTGCATCGAGTCCCCCAGAGACAAGCTCTGCGTGGAGACAGTTTTGTTATTTTTCACAAGGCACATTGAAATGTATTTTTATATGTTTTATTCCCTGATGACTCATCTTAAAGCCGTATGGACATGATTTAAATCCGACAAACAGGGGGGAAATGTGAGAGTATGTAAATAGTTTGTGTATTTTTAATCATGTTTTTTATACACTATTTGTATCAATGATAATTACACACACACTCACAGACACGCACATCATTGCTTCAGCACACATGCGCACACCCACACGCTTGTTTTAAGTTTCACTTTCCATAGGTTTCGTTTTTCTCTGAATAAAGTCCAGAGGGATGGGCGAAGGAGTCAGTGAGAGTGCGGGAGAGTGAACTGGCAAGACGTCGACTTCACTTCCTGGCTTCTCCTCCCATCGCGATGGAGAAAAGACAAAACCTTCCCTGTTTATTCCTCTGGTTCTCTGCATTTAATTCAGTCTAATGAAGGCGTCAGGACCTTTTAAACCTGACAAACCCACGCCTCCTGGGGAGACTGCGACCTGAACGCAACGCCTTAGACCGCTCCGCCATCCTGGCAACTGGTAATGCTCTCTTGACTGTGTTTGCTTTGTTCTTGCTTGGTACTTTCAATGGGCACTGTCTGAGGTGGGATTTTAACCCACGCCTCCTGGGGAGACTGCGACCTGAACGCAACGGCTTAGACCGCTCTGCCATCTTATCATCTGGTAATGCTCTCTTGAATGTGTTTGCTTTGTTCTTGCTTGATACTTTCAATGGGTTCTGTCTGAGGCGGGATTCGAACCCACGCCTCCTGGGGAGACTGCGACCTGAACGCAGCGCCTTAGACCGCTCTGCCATCCTGGCAACTGGTAATGCTCTCTTGACTGTGTTTGCTTTGTTCTTGCTTGGTACTTTCAATGGGCTCTGTCTGAGGCGGGATTCGAACCCACGCCTCCAGGGGAGACTGCGACCTGAACGCAACGCCTTAGACCGCTCCGCCATCCTGGCACCTGGTAATGCTCTCTTGAATGTGTTTGCTTTGTTCTTGCTTGGTACTTTCAATGGGCTCTGTCTGAGGTGGGATTCGAACCCACGCCTCCTGGGGAGACTGCGACCTGAACGCAACGCCTTAGACCGCTCCGCCATCCTGGCAACTGGTAATGCTCTCTTGACTGTGTTTGCTTTGTTCTTGCTTGGTACTTTCAATGGGCACTGTCTGAGGTGGGATTTTAACCCACGGCTCCTGGGGAGACTGCGACCTGAACGCAACGGCTTAGACCGCTCTGCCATCTTATCATCTGGTAATGCTCTTTTGAATGTGTTTGCTTTGTTCTTGCTTGGTACTTTCAATGGGCTCTGTCTGAGGTGGGATTCAAACCCACGCCTCCTGGGGAGACTGCGACCTGAACGCAACGCCTTAGACCGCTCCGCCATCCAGGCAACTGGTAATGCTCTCTTGACCGTGTTTCCTTTGTTATTGCTTGGTACTTTCAATGGGCTCTGTCTGAGGTGGGATTCGAACCCACGTCACCTGGGGAGACTGCGACCTGAACGCAACGCCTTAGACCGCTCCGCCATCCTGGCACCTGGTAATGCTCTCTTGAATGTGTTTGCTTTGTTCTTCCTTGGTACTTTCAATGGGCTCTGTCTGAGGTGGGATTAGAACCCACGCCTCCTGGGGAGACTGCGACCTGAACGCAACGCCTTAGACCGCTCCGCCATCTTGGCACCTGGTAATGCTCACTTGAATGTGTTTGCTTTGTTCTTGCTTGGTACTTTCAATGGGCTCTGTCTGAGGTGGGATTCGAACCCACGCCTCCTGGGGAGACTGCGACCTGAACGCAACGCCTTAGACCACTCCGCCATCCTGGCACCTGGTAATGTTGGTACTTTCAATGGGCTCTGTCTGAGGCGGGATTCGAACCCACGCCTCCTGGGGAGACTGCGACCTGAACGCTACGCCTAAGACCGCTCCGCCATCCTTGCAGCTGGCAATGCTCTCTTGACTGTGTTTGCTTTCTTCTTGCTTGGTACTTTCAATGGGCTCTCTCTGCTGCGGGATTCGAACCCACGCCTCCTGGGGAGACTGCGACCTGAACGCAGCGCCTTAGACCGCTCCGCCATCCTGGCAACTGGTAATGCTCTCTTGACTGTTTTTGCTTTGTTCTTGCTTGGTACTTTCAATGGGCTCTGTCTGAGGCGGGATTCGAACCCACGCCTCCTGGGGAGACTGCGACCTGAAAGTAGCGCCTTAGACCGCTATGCCATCCTGGCAACTGGTAATGCTCTCTTGATAGTCTTTGCTTTGTTCTTGCTTGGTACTTTCAATGGGTTCTGTCTGAGGCGGGATTCGAACCCACGCCTCCTGGGGAGACTGCGACCTGAACGCAGCGCCTTAGACCGCTCTGCCATACTGGCAACTGGTAATGCTCTCTTGACTGTGTTTGCTTTGTTCTTGCTTGGTACTTCCAATGGGCTCTGTCTGAGGCGGGATTCGAACCCACGCCTCCAGGGGAGACTGCGACCTGAACGCAACGCCTTAGACCGCTCCGCCATCCTGGCACCTGGTAATGCTCTCTTGAATGTGTTTGCTTCGTTCTTGCTTGGTACTTTCAATGGGCTCTGTCTGAGGTGGGATTCGAACCCACGCCTCCTGGGGAGACTGCGACCTGAACGCAACGCCTTAGACCGCTCCGCCATCCTGGCAACTGGTAATGCTCTCTTGACTGTGTTTGCTTTGTTCTTGCTTGGTACTTTCAATGGGCACTGTCTGAGGTGGGATTTTAACCCACGCCTCCTGGGGAGACTGCGACCTGAACGCAACGGCTTAGACCGCTCTGCCATCTTATCATCTGGTAATGCTCTCTTGAATGTGTTTGCTTTGTTCTTGCTTGGTACTTTCAATGGGCTCTGTCTGAGGTGGGATTCAAACCCACGCCTCCTGGGGAGACTGCGACCTGAACGCAACGCCTTAGACCGCTCCGCCATCCAGGCAACTGGTAATGCTCTCTTGACCGTGTTTCCTTTGTTATTGCTTGGTACTTTCAATGGGCTCTGTCTGAGGTGGGATTCGAACCCACGTCACCTGGGGAGACTGCGACCTGAACGCAACGCCTTAGACCGCTCCGCCATCCTGGCACCTGGTAATGCTCTCTTGAATGTGTTTGCTTTGTTCTTCCTTGGTACTTTCAATGGGCTCTGTCTGAGGTGGGATTAGAACCCACACCTCCTGGGGAGACTGCGACCTGAACGCAACGCCTTAGACCGCTCCGCCATCCTGGCACCTGGTAATGCTCACTTGAATGTGTTTGCTTTGTTCTTGCTTGGTACTTTCAATGGGCTCTGTCTGAGGTGGGATTCGAAACCACGCCTCCTGGGGAGACTGCGACCTGAACGCAGCGCCTTAGACCGCTCTGCCATCCTGGCAACTGGTAATGCTCACTTGACTGTGTTTGCTTTGTTCTTGCTTGGTACTTTCAATGGGCTCTGTCTGAGGCGGGATTCGAACCCACGCCTCCAGGGGAGACTGCGACCTGAACGCAACGCCTTAGACCGCTCCGCCATCCTGGCAACTGGTAATGCTCTCTTGACTGTTTTTGCTTTGTTCTTGCTTGGTACTTTCAATGGGCTCTGTCTGAGGCGGGATTCGAACCCACGCCTCCTGGGGAGACTGCGACCTGAACGCAGCGCCTTAGACCGCTATGCCATCCTGGCAACTGGTAATGCTCTCTTGATTGTCTTTGCTTTGTTCTTGCTTGGTACTTTCAATGGGTTCTGTCTGAGGCGGGATTCGAACCCACGCCTCCTGGGGAGACTGCGACCTGAACGCAGCGCCTTAGACCGCTCTGCCATCCTGGCAACTGGTAATGCTCTCTTGACTGTGTTTGCTTTGTTCTTGCTTGGTACTTTCAATGGGCTCTGTCGGAGGCGGGATTCGAACCCACGCCTCCAGGGGAGACTGCGACCTGAACGCAACGCCTTAGACCGCTCCGCCATCATGGCACCTGGTAATGCTCTCTTGAATGTGTTTGCTTTGTTCTTGCTTGGTACTTTCAATGGGCACTGTCTGAGGTGGGATTCGAACCCACGCCTCCTGGGGAGACTGCGACCTGAACGCAACGCCTTAGACCGCTCCGCCATCCTGGCAACTGGTAATGCTCTCTTGACTGTGTTTGCTTTGTTCTTGCTTGGTACTTTCAATGGGCACTGTCTGAGGTGGGATTTTAACCCACGCCTCCTGGGGAGACTGCGACCTGAACGCAACGGCTTAGACCGCTCTGCCATCTTATCATCTGGTAATGCTCTCTTGAATGTGTTTGCTTTGTTCTTGCTTGGTACTTTCAATGGGCTCTGTCTGAGGTGGGATTCAAACCCACGCCTCCTGGGGAGACTGCGACCTGAACGCAACGCCTTAGACCGCTCCGCCATCCAGGCAACTGGTAATGCTCTCTTGACCGTGTTTCCTTTGTTATTGCTTGGTACTTTCAATGGGCTCTGTCTGAGGTGGGATTCGAACCCACGTCACCTGGGGAGACTGCGACCTGAACGCAACGCCTTAGACCGCTCCGCCATCCTGGCACCTGGTAATGCTCTCTTGAATGTGTTTGCTTTGTTCTTCCTTGGTACTTTCAATGGGCTCTGTCTGAGGTGGGATTAGAACCCACGCCTCCTCGGGAGACTGCGACCTGAACGCAACGCCTTAGACCGCTCCGCCATCCTGGCACCTGGTAATGCTCACTTGAATGGGTTTGCTTTGTTCTTGCTTGGTACTTTCAATGGGATCTGTCTGAGGTGGGATTCGAACCCACGCCTCCTGGGGAGACTGCGACCTGAACGCAACGCCTTAGACCACTCCGCCATCCTGGCACCTGGTAATGCTCTCTTGAATGTGTTTGCTTTGTTCTTGCTTGGTACTTTCAATGGGCTCTGTCTGAGGTGGGATTCGAACCCACGCCTCCTGGGGAGACTGCGACCTGAACGCAACGCCTTAGACCGCTCCGCCATCCTGGCACCTGGTAATGCTCTCTTGAATGTGTTTGCTTTGTTCTTGCTTGGTACTTTCAATGGGCTCTGTCTGAGGTGGGATTCGAACCCACGCCTCCTGGGGAGACTGCGACCTGAACGCAACGCCTTAGACCGCTCCGCCATCCTGGCAACTGGTAATGCTCTCTTGACTGTGTTTGCTTTGTTCTTGCTTGGTACTTTCAATGGGCACTGTCTGAGGTGGGATTTTAACCCACGCCTCCTGGGGAGACTGCGACCTGAACGCAACGGCTTAGACCGCTCTGCCATCTTATCATCTGGTAATGCTCTCTTGAATGTGTTTGCTTTGTTCTTGCTTGGTACTTTCAATGGGCTCTGTCTGAGGTGGGATTCAAACCCACGCCTCCTGGGGAGACTGCGACCTGAACGCAACGCCTTAGACCGCTCCGCCATCCTGGCACCTGGTAATGCTCTCTTGACCGTGTTTCCTTTGTTCTTCCTTGGTACTTTCAATGGGCTGTCTGAGGTGGGATTAGTACCCATGCCTCCTGGGGAGACTGCGACCTGAACGCAACGCCTTAGACCGCTCCGCCATCCTGGCACCTGGTAATGCTCTCTTGAATGTGTTTGCTTTGTTCTTGCTTGGTACATTCAATGGGCTCTGTCTGAGGTGGGATTCGAACCCACGCCTCCTGGGGAGACTGCGACCTGAACGCAACGCCTTAGACCGCTCCGCCATCCTGGCACCTGGTAATGCTCTCTTGAATGTGTTTGCTTTGTTCTTGCTTGGTACTTTCAATGGGCTCTGTCTGAGGCGGGATTCGAACCCACGCCTCCTGGGGAGACTGCGACCTGAACGCAGCGCCTTAGACCGCTCTGCCATCCTGGCAACTGGTAATGCTCTCTTGACTGTGTTTGCTTTGTTCTTGCTTGGTACTTTCAATGGGCTCTGTCTGAGGCGGGATTCGAACCCACGCCTCCAGGGGAGACTGCGACCTGAACGCAACGCCTTAGACCGCTCCGCCATCCTGGCACCTGGTAATGCTCTCTTGAATGTGTTTGCTTCGTTCTTGCTTGGTACTTTCAATGGGGTCTGTCTGAGGTGGGATTCGAACCCACGCCTCCTGGGGAGACTGCGACCTGAACGCAACGCCTTAGACCGCTCCGCCATCCTGGCAACTGGTAATGCTCTCTTGACTGTGTTTGCTTTGTTCTTGCTTGGTACTTTCAATGGGCACTGTCTGAGGTGGGATTTTAACCCACGCCTCCTGGGGAGACTGCGACCTGAACGCAACGGCTTAGACCGCTCTGCCATCTTATCATCTGGTAATGCTCTCTTGAATGTGTTTGCTTTGTTCTTGCTTGGTACTTTCAATGGGCTCTGTCTGAGGTGGGATTCAAACCCACGCCTCCTGGGGAGACTGCGACCTGAACGCAACGCCTTAGACCGCTCCGCCATCCAGGCAACTGGTAATGCTCTCTTGACCGTGTTTCCTTTGTTATTGCTTGGTACTTTCAATGGGCTCTGTCTGAGGTGGGATTCGAACCCACGTCACCTGGGGAGACTGCGACCTGAACGCAACGCCTTAGACCGCTCCGCCATCCTGGCACCTGGTAATGCTCTCTTGAATGTGTTTGCTTTGTTCTTCCTTGGTACTTTCAATGGGCTCTGTCTGAGGTGGGATTAGAACCCACACCTCCTGGGGAGACTGCGACCTGAACGCAACGCCTTAGACCGCTCCGCCATCCTGGCACCTGGTAATGCTCACTTGAATGTGTTTGCTTTGTTCTTGCTTGGTACTTTCAATGGGCTCTGTCTGAGGTGGGATTCGAACCCACGCCTCCTGGGGAGACTGCGACCTGAACGCAGCGCCTTAGACCGCTCTGCCATCCTGGCAACTGGTAATGCTCACTTGACTGTGTTTGCTTTGTTCTTGCTTGGTACTTTCAATGGGCTCTGTCTGAGGCGGGATTCGAACCCACGCCTCCAGGGGAGACTGCGACCTGAACGCAACGCCTTAGACCGCTCCGCCATCCTGGCAACTGGTAATGCTCTCTTGACTGTTTTTGCTTTGTTCTTGCTTGGTACTTTCAATGGGCTCTGTCTGAGGCGGGATTCGAACCCACGCCTCCTGGGGAGACTGCGACCTGAACGCAGCGCCTTAGACCGCTATGCCATCCTGGCAACTGGTAATGCTCTCTTGATTGTCTTTGCTTTGTTCTTGCTTGGTACTTTCAATGGGTTCTGTCTGAGGCGGGATTCGAACCCACGCCTCCTGGGGAGACTGCGACCTGAACGCAGCGCCTTAGACCGCTCTGCCATCCTGGCAACTGGTAATGCTCTCTTGACTGTGTTTGCTTTGTTCTTGCTTGGTACTTTCAATGGGCTCTGTCGGAGGCGGGATTCGAACCCACGCCTCCAGGGGAGACTGCGACCTGAACGCAACGCCTTAGACCGCTCCGCCATCATGGCACCTGGTAATGCTCTCTTGAATGTGTTTGCTTTGTTCTTGCTTGGTACTTTCAATGGGCACTGTCTGAGGTGGGATTCGAACCCACGCCTCCTGGGGAGACTGCGACCTGAACGCAACGCCTTAGACCGCTCCGCCATCCTGGCAACTGGTAATGCTCTCTTGACTGTGTTTGCTTTGTTCTTGCTTGGTACTTTCAATGGGCACTGTCTGAGGTGGGATTTTAACCCACGCCTCCTGGGGAGACTGCGACCTGAACGCAACGGCTTAGACCGCTCTGCCATCTTATCATCTGGTAATGCTCTCTTGAATGTGTTTGCTTTGTTCTTGCTTGGTACTTTCAATGGGCTCTGTCTGAGGTGGGATTCAAACCCACGCCTCCTGGGGAGACTGCGACCTGAACGCAACGCCTTAGACCGCTCCGCCATCCAGGCAACTGGTAATGCTCTCTTGACCGTGTTTCCTTTGTTATTGCTTGGTACTTTCAATGGGCTCTGTCTGAGGTGGGATTCGAACCCACGTCACCTGGGGAGACTGCGACCTGAACGCAACGCCTTAGACCGCTCCGCCATCCTGGCACCTGGTAATGCTCTCTTGAATGTGTTTGCTTTGTTCTTCCTTGGTACTTTCAATGGGCTCTGTCTGAGGTGGGATTAGAACCCACGCCTCCTCGGGAGACTGCGACCTGAACGCAACGCCTTAGACCGCTCCGCCATCCTGGCACCTGGTAATGCTCACTTGAATGGGTTTGCTTTGTTCTTGCTTGGTACTTTCAATGGGATCTGTCTGAGGTGGGATTCGAACCCACGCCTCCTGGGGAGACTGCGACCTGAACGCAACGCCTTAGACCACTCCGCCATCCTGGCACCTGGTAATGCTCTCTTGAATGTGTTTGCTTTGTTCTTGCTTGGTACTTTCAATGGGCTCTGTCTGAGGTGGGATTCGAACCCACGCCTCCTGGGGAGACTGCGACCTGAACGCAACGCCTTAGACCGCTCCGCCATCCTGGCACCTGGTAATGCTCTCTTGAATGTGTTTGCTTTGTTCTTGCTTGGTACTTTCAATGGGCTCTGTCTGAGGTGGGATTCGAACCCACGCCTCCTGGGGAGACTGCGACCTGAACGCAACGCCTTAGACCGCTCCGCCATCCTGGCAACTGGTAATGCTCTCTTGACTGTGTTTGCTTTGTTCTTGCTTGGTACTTTCAATGGGCACTGTCTGAGGTGGGATTTTAACCCACGCCTCCTGGGGAGACTGCGACCTGAACGCAACGGCTTAGACCGCTCTGCCATCTTATCATCTGGTAATGCTCTCTTGAATGTGTTTGCTTTGTTCTTGCTTGGTACTTTCAATGGGCTCTGTCTGAGGTGGGATTCAAACCCACTCCTCCTCGGGAGACTGCGACCTGAACGCAACGCCTTAGACCGCTCCGCCATCCAGGCAACTGGTAATGCTCTCTTGACCGTGTTTCCTTTGTTATTGCTTGGTACTTTCAATGGGCTCTGTCTGAGGTGGGATTCGAACCCACGTCTCCTGGGGAGACTGCGACCTGAACGCAACGCCTTAGACCGCTCCGCCATCCTGGCACCTGGTAATGCTCTCTTGAATGTGTTTGCTTTGTTCTTCCTTGGTACTTTCAATGGGCTCTGTCTGAGGTGGGATTAGAACCCACGCCTTCTGGGGAGACTGCGACCTGAACGCAACGCCTTAGACCGCTCCGCCATCCTGGCACCTGGTAATGCTCTCTTGAATGTGTTTGCTTTGTTCTTGCTTGGTACTTTCAATGGGCTCTGTCTGAGGTGGGATTCGAACCCACGCCTCCTGGGGAGACTGCGACCTGAATGCAACGCCTTAGACCACTCCGCCATCCTGGCACCTGGTAATGCTCTCTTGAATGTGTTTGCTTTGTTCTTGCTTGGTACTTTCAATGGGCTCTGTCTGAGGTGGGATTCGAACCCACGCCTCCTGGGGAGACTGCGACCTGAACGCAACGCCTTAGACCGCTCCGCCATCCTGGCACCTGGTAATGCTCTCTTGAATGTGTTTGCTTTGTTCTTGCTTGGTACTTTCAATGGGCTCTGTCTGAGGCGGGATTCGAACCCACGCCTCCTGGGGAGACTGCGACCTGAACGCTACGCCTAAGACCGCTCCGCCATCCTTGCAGCTGGTAATGCTCTCTTGACTGTGTTTGCTTTCTTCTTGCTTGGTACTTTCAATGGGCTCTGTCTGCTGCGGGATTCGTACCCACGCCTCCTGGGGAGACTGCGACCTGAACGCAGCGCCTTAGACCGCTCCGCCATCCTGGCAACTGGTAATGCTCTCTGATTGTCTTTGCTTTGTTCTTGCTTGGTACTTTCAATGGGTTCTGTCTGAGGCGGGATTCGAACCCACGCCTCCTGGGGAGACTGCGACCTGAACGCAGCGCCTTAGACCGCTCTGCCATCCTGGCAACTGGTAATGCTCTCTTGACTGTGTTTGCTTTGTTCTTGCTTGGTACTTTCAATGGGCTCTGTCTGAGGCGGGATTCGAACCCACGCCTCCAGGGGAGACTGCGACCTGAACGCAACGCCTTAGACCGCTCCGCCATTCTGGCACCTGGTAATGCTCTCTTGAATGTGTTTGCTTTGTTCTTGCTTGGTACTTTCAATGGGCTCTGTCTGAGGTGGGATTCGAACCCACGCCTCCTGGGGAGACTGCGACCTGAACGCAACGCCTTAGACCGCTCCGCCATCAAGGTAACTGGTAATGCTCTCTTGACTGTGTTTGCTTTGTTCTTGCTTGGTACTTTCAATGGGCTCTGTCTGAGGTGGGATTTTAACCCACGCCTCCTGGGGAGACTGCGACCTGAACGCAACGGCTTAGACCGCTCTGCCATCTTATCATCTGGTAATGCTCTCTTGAATGTGTTTGCTTTGTTCTTGCTTGGTACTTTCAATGGGCTCTGTCTGAGGTGGGATTCAAACCCACGCCTCCTGGGGAGACTGCGACCTGAACGCAACGCCTTAGACCGCTCCGCCATCCAGGCAACTGGTAATGCTCTCTTGACCGTGTTTCCTTTGTTATTGCTTGGTACTTTAAATGGGCTCTGTCTGAGGTGGGATTCGAACCCCCGTCACCTGGGGAGACTGCGACCTGAACGCAACGCCTTAGACCGCTCCGCCATCCTGGCACCTGGTAATGCTCTCTTGAATGTGTTTGCTTTGTTCTTCCTTGGTACTTTCAATGGGCTCTGTCTGAGGTGGGATTAGAACCCACGCCTCCTGGGGAGACTGCGACCTGAACGCAACGCCTTAGACCGCTCCGCCATCCTGGCACCTGGTAATGCTCACTTGAATGTGTTTGCTTTGTTCTTGCTTGGTACTTTCAATGGGCTCTGTCTGAGGTGGGATTCGAACCCACGCCTCCTGGGGAGACTGCGACCTGAACGCAACGCCTTAGACCACTCCGCCATCCTGGCACCTGGTAATGCTCTCTTGAATGTGTTTGCTTTGTTCTTGCTTGGTACTTTCAATGGGCTCTGTCTGAGGTGGGATTCGAACCCACGCCTCCTGGGGAGACTGCGACCTGAACGCAACGCCTTAGACCGCTCCGCCATCCTGGCACCTGGTAATGCTCTCTTAAATGTGTTTGCTTTGTTCTTGCTTGGTACTTTCAATGGGCTCTGTCTGAGGTGGGATTCGAACCCACGCCTCCTGGGGAGACTGCAAACTGAACGCTACGCCTTAGACCGCTTCGCTATCCTGGCAACTGGTAATGCTCTCTTGACCGTGTTTCCTTTGTTATTGCTTGGTACTTTCAATGGGCTCTGTCTGAGGTGGGATTCGAACCCACACCTCCTGGGGAGACTGCGACCTGAACGCAACGCCTTAGACCGCTCCGCCATCCTGGCACCTGGTAATGCTCTCTTGAATGTGTTTGCTTTGTTCTTGCTTGGTACTTTCAATGGGCTCTGTGTGAGGTGGGATTAGAACCCACGCCACCTGGGGAGACTGCGACCTGAACGCAACGCTTAAGACCGCTCCGCCATCCTGGCACCTGGTAATGCTCTCTTGAATGTTTTTCCTTTGTTATTGCTTGGTACTTTCAATGGGCTCTGTCTGAGGTGGCATTCGAACCCACGCCTCCTGGGGAGACTGCGACCTGAACGCAACGCCTTAGACCGCTCCGCCATCCTGGCACCTGGTAATGCTCTCTTGAATGTGTTTGCTTTGTTCTTGCTTGGTACTTTCAATGGGCTCTGTCTGAGGTGGGATTCGAACCCACACCTCCTGGGGAGACTGCGACCTGAACGCAACGCCTTAGACCGCTCCGCCATCCTGGCACCTGGTAATGCTCTCTTGAATGTGTTTGCTTTGTTCTTGCTTGGTACTTTCAATGGGCTCTGTCTGAGGTGGGATTAGAACCCACGCCACCTGGGGAGACTGCGACCTGAACGCAACGCCTTAGACCGCTCCGCCATCCGGGCACCTGGTAATGCTCTCTTGAATGTGTTTGCTTTGTTCTTGCTTGGTACTTTCAATGGGCTCTGTCTGAGGCGGGATTCAAACCCACGCCTCCTGGGGAGACTGCGACCTGAACGCAACGCCTTAGACCGCTCCGCCATCCTGGCAACTGGTAATGCTCTCTTGACTGTGTTTGCTTTGTTCTTGCTTGGTACTTTCAATGGGCACTGTCTGAGGTGGGATTCGAACCCACGCCTCCTGGGGAGACTGCGACCTGAACGCAACGCCTTAGACCGCTCCGCCATCCTGGCACCTGGTAATACTCTCTTGAATGTGTTTGCTTTGTTCTTGCTTGGTACTTTCAATGGGCTCTGTCTGAGGTGGGATTCGAACCCACGCCTCCTGGGGAGACTGCGACCTGAACGCAACGCCTTAGACCGCTCCGCCATCCTGGCACCTGGTAATGCTCTCTTGAATGTGTTTGCTTTGTTCTTTCTTGGTACTTTCAATGGGCTCTATCTGAGGTTGGATTCGAACCCACGCCTCCTGGGGAGACTGCGACCTGAACGCAACGCCTTAGACCGCTCCGCCATCCTGGCAACTGGTAATGCTCTCTTGACTGTGTTTGCTTTGTTCTTGCTTGGTACTTTCAATGGGCACTGTCTGAGGTGGGATTCGAACCCACGCCTCCTGGGGAGACTGCGACCTGAACGCAACGCCTTAGACCGCTCCGCCATCAAGGTAACTGGTAATGCTCTCTTGAATGTGTTTGCTTTGTTCTTGCTTGGTACTTTCAATGGGCTCTGTCTGAGGTGGGATTCGAACCCACGCCTCCTGGGGAGACTGCGACCTGAACGCAACGCCTTAGACCGCTCCGCCATCAAGGTAACTGGTAATGCTCTCTTGACTGTGTTTGCTTTGTTCTTGCTTGGTACTTTCAATGGGCTCTGTCTGAGGTGGGATTTTAACCCACGCCTCCTGGGGAGACTGCGACCTGAACGCAACGGCTTAGACCGCTCTGCCATCTTATCATCTGGTAATGCTCTCTTGAATGGGTTTGCTTTGTTCTTGCTTGGTACTTTCAATGGGCACTGTCTGAGGTGGGATTCGAACCCACGCCTCCTGGGGAGACTGCGACCTGAACGCAACGCTTAAGACCGCTCTGCCATCCTGGCACCTGGTAATGCTCTCTTGAATGTGTTTGCTTTGTTCTTGCTTGGTACTTTCAATGAGCTCTGTCTGAGGTGGGATTCGAACCCACGCCTCCTGGGGAGACTGCGACCTCAACGCAACGCCTTAGACCGCTCCGCCATCCTGGCACCTGGTAATGCTCTCTTGAATGTGTTTGCTTTGTTCTTGCTTGGTACTTTCAATGGGCTCTGTCTGAGGTGGGATTCGAACCCACACCTCCTGGGGAGACTGCGACCTGAACGCAACGCCTTAGACCGCTCCGCCATCCTGGCAACTGGTAATGCTCTCTTGAATGTGTTTGCTTTGTTCTTGCTTGGTACTTTCAATGGGCTCTGTCTGAGGTGGGATTCGAACCCACGCCTCCTGGGGAGACTGCGACCTGAACGCAACGCCTTACACCGCTTCGCCATCCTGGCAACTGGTAATGCTCTCTTGACCGTGTTTCCTTTGTTATTGCTTGGTACTTTCAATGGGCTCTGTCTGAGGTGGGATTCGAACCCACGCCTCCTGGGGAGACTGCGACCTGAACGCAACGCCTTAGACCGCTCCGCCATCCTGGCACTTGGTAATGCTCTCTTGAATGTGTTTGCTTTGTTCTTGCTTGATACTTTCAATGGGCTCTGTCTGAGGTGGGATTCGAACCCACGCCTCCTGGGGAGACTGCGACCTGAACGCAACGCCTTAGACCGCTCCGCCATCCTGGCAACTGGTAATGCTCTCTTGACTGTGTTTGCTTTGTTCTTGCTTGGTAGTTTCAATGGGCACTGTCTGAGGTGGGATTCGAACCCACGCCTCCTGGGGAGACTGCGACCTGAACGCAACGCCTTAGACCGCTCTGCCATCCTGGCAACTGGTAATGCTCTCTTGACTGTGTTTGCTTTGTTCTTGCTTGGTAGTTTCAATGGGCACTGTCTGAGGTGGGATTCGAACCCACGCCTCCTGGGGAGACTGCGACCTGAACGCAACGCCTTAGACCGCTCCGCCATCCTGGCAACTGGTAATGCTCTCTTGACTGTGTTTGCTTTGTTCTTGCTTGGTACTTTCAATGGGCACTGTCTGAGGTGGGATTCGAACCCACGCCTCCTGGGGTGACTGCGACCTGAACGCAACGCCTTAGACCGCTCCGCGATCCTGGCAACTGGTAATGCTCTCTTGACTGTGTTTGCTTTGTTCTTGCTTGGTACTTTCAATGGGCACTGTCTGAGGTGGGATTCGAACCCACGCCTCCTGGGGAGACTGCGACCTGAACGCAACGCCTTAGACCGCTCCGCCATCCTGGCACCTGGTAATACTCTCTTGAATGTGTTTGCTTTGTTCTTGCTTGGTACTTTCAATGGGCTCTGTCTGAGGTGGGATTCGAACCCACGCCTCCTGGGGAGACTGCGACCTGAACGCAACGCCTTAGACCGCTCCGCCATCCTGGCACCTGGTAATGCTCTCTTGAATGTGTTTGCTTTGTTCTTGCTTGGTACTTTCAATGGGCTCTATCTGAGGTTGGATTCGAACCCACGCCTCCTGGGGAGACTGCGACCTGAACGCAACGCCTTAGACCGCTCCGCCATCCTGGCAACTGGTAATGCTCTCTTGACTGTGTTTGCTTTGTTCTTGCTTGGTACTTTCAATGGGCACTGTCTGAGGTGGGATTCGAACCCACGCCTCCTGGGGAGACTGCGACCTGAACGCAACGCCTTAGACCGCTCCGCCATCCTGGCACCTGGTAATGCTCTCTTGAATGTGTTTGCTTTGTTCTTGCTTGGTACTTTCAATGGGCACTGTCTGAGGTGGGATTCGAACCCACGCCTCCTGGGGAGACTGCGACCTGAACGCAACGCCTTACACCGCTTCGCCATCCTGGCAACTGGTAATGCTCTCTTGACCGTGTTTCCTTTGTTATTGCTTGGTACTTTCAATGGGCTCTGTCTGAGGTGGGATTCGAACCCACGCCTCCTGGGGAGACTGCGACCTGAACGCAACGCCTTAGACCGCTCCGCCATCCTGGCACTTGGTAATGCTCTCTTGAATGTGTTTCCTTTGTTCTTGCTTGATACTTTCAATGGGCTCTGTCTGAGGTGGGATTCGAACCCACGCCTCCTGGGGAGACTGCGACCTGAACGCAACGCCTTAGACCGCTCCGCCATCCTGGCAACTGGTAATGCTCTCTTGACTGTGTTTGCTTTGTTCTTGCTTGGTAGTTTCAATGGGCAGTGTCTGAGGTGGGATTCGAACCCACGCCTCCTGGGGAGACTGCGACCTGAACGCAACGCCTTAGACCGCTCTGCCATCCTGGCAACTGGTAATGCTCTCTTGACTGTGTTTGCTTTGTTCTTGCTTGGTAGTTTCAATGGGCACTGTCTGAGGTGGGATTCGAACCCACGCCTCCTGGGGAGACTGCGACCTGAACGCAACGCCTTAGACCGCTCCGCCATCCTGGCAACTGGTAATGCTCTCTTGACTGTGTTTGCTTTGTTCTTGCTTGGTACTTTCAATGGGCACTGTCTGAGGTGGGATTCGAACCCACGCCTCCTGGGGTGACTGCGACCTGAACGCAACGCCTTAGACCGCTCCGCGATCCTGGCAACTGGTAATGCTCTCTTGACTGTGTTTGCTTTGTTCTTGCTTGGTACTTTCAATGGGCACTGTCTGAGGTGGGATTCGAACCCACGCCTCCTGGGGAGACTGCGACCTGAACGCAACGCCTTAGACCGCTCCGCCATCCTGGCACCTGGTAATACTCTCTTGAATGTGTTTGCTTTGTTCTTGCTTGGTACTTTCAATGGGCTCTGTCTGAGGTGGGATTCGAACCCACGCCTCCTGGGGAGACTGCGACCTGAACGCAACGCCTTAGACCGCTCCGCCATCCTGGCACCTGGTAATGCTCTCTTGAATGTGTTTGCTTTGTTCTTGCTTGGTACTTTCAATGGGCTCTATCTGAGGTTGGATTCGAACCCACGCCTCCTGGGGAGACTGCGACCTGAACGCAACGCCTTAGACCGCTCCGCCATCCTGGCAACTGGTAATGCTCTCTTGACTGTGTTTGCTTTGTTCTTGCTTGGTACTTTCAATGGGCACTGTCTGAGGTGGGATTCGAACCCACGCCTCCTGGGGAGACTGCGACCTGAACGCAACGCCTTAGACCGCTCCGCCATCCTGGCACCTGGTAATGCTCTCTTGAATGTGTTTGCTTTGTTCTTGCTTGGTACTTTCAATGGGCACTGTCTGAGGTGGGATTCGAACCCACGCCTCCTGGGGAGACTGCGACCTGAACGCAACGCTGCAGACCGCTCCGCCATCCTGGCACCTGGTAATGCTCTCTTGAATGTTTTTCCTTTGTTCTTGCTTGGTACTTTCAATGGGCACTGTCTGAGGTGGGATTCGAACCCACGCCTCCTGGGGAGACTGCGACCTGAACGCAACGCCTTAGACCGCTCCGCCATCCTGGCACCTGGTAATGCTCTCTTGAATGTGTTTGCTTTGTTCTTGCTTGGTACTTTCAATGGGCACTGTCTGAGGTGGGATTAGAACCCACGCCTCCTGGGGAGACTGCGACCTGAACGCAACGCTTAAGACCGCTCTGCCATCCTGGCACCTGGTAATGCTCTCTTGAATGTGTTTGCTTTGTTCTTGCTTGGTACTTTCAATGAGCTCTGTCTGAGGTGGGATTCGAACCCACGCCTCCTGGGGAGACTGCGACCTCAACGCAACGCCTTAGACCGCTCCGCCATCCTGGCACCTGGTAATGCTCTCTTGAATGTGTTTGCTTTGTTCTTGCTTGGTACTTTCAATGGGCTCTGTCTGAGGTGGGATTCGAACCCACACCTCCTGGGGAGACTGCGACCTGAACGCAACGCCTTAGACCGCTCCGCCATCCTGGCAACTGGTAATGCTCTCTTGAATGTGTTTGCTTTGTTCTTGCTTGGTACTTTCAATGGGCTCTGTCTGAGGTGGGATTCGAACCCACGCCTCCTGGGGAGACTGCGACCTGAACGCAACGCCTTACACCGCTTCGCCATCCTGGCAACTGGTAATGCTCTCTTGACCGTGTTTCCTTTGTTATTGCTTGGTACTTTCAATGGGCTCTGTCTGAGGTGGGATTCGAACCCACGCCTCCTGGGGAGACTGCGACCTGAACGCAACGCCTTAGACCGCTACGCCATCCTGGCACTTGGTAATGCTCTCTTGAATGTGTTTCCTTTGTTCTTGCTTGATACTTTCAATGGGCTCTGTCTGAGGTGGGATTCGAACCCACGCCTCCTGGGGAGACTGCGACCTGAACGCAACGCCTTAGACCGCTCCGCCATCCTGGCAACTGGTAATGCTCTCTTGACTGTGTTTGCTTTGTTCTTGCTTGGTAGTTTCAATGGGCACTGTCTGAGGTGGGATTCGAACCCACGCCTCCTGGGGAGACTGCGACCTGAACGCAACGCCTTAGACCGCTCCGCCATCCTGGCAACTGGTAATGCTCTCTTGACTGTGTTTGCTTTGTTCTTGCTTGGTACTTTCAATGGGCACTGTCTGAGGTGGGATTCGAACCCACGCCTCCTGGGGTGACTGCGACCGGAACGCAACGCCTTAGACCGCTCCGCGATCCTGGCACCTGGTAATGCTCTCTTGAATGTGTTTGCTTTGTTCTTGCTTGGTACTTTCAATGGGCTCTGTCTGAGGTGGGATTCGAACCCACGCCTCCTGGGGAGACTGCGACCTGAACGCAACGCCTTAGACCGCTCCGCCATCCTGGCACCTGGTAATGTTCTCTTGAATGTGTTTGCTTTGTTCTGGCTTGGTACTTTCAATGGGCTCTGTCTGAGGTGGGATTCGAACCCACGCCTCCTGGGGAGACTGCGACCTGAACTCAACACCTTAGACCGCTCCGCCATCCTGGCAACTGGTAATGCTCTCTTGACTGTGTTTGCTTTGTTCTTGCTTGGTAGTTTCAATGGGCACTGTCTGAGGTGGGATTCGAACCCACGCCTCCTGGGGAGACTGCGACCTGAACGCAACGCCTTAGACCGCTCCGCCATCCTGGCACCTGGTAATGCTCTCTTGAATGTGTTTGCTTTGTTCTTGCTTGGTACTTTCAATGGGCTCTATCTGAGGTGGGATTCGAACCCACACCTCCTGGGGAGACTGCGACCTGAACGCAACGCCTTAGACCGCTCCGCCATCCTGGCACCTGGTAATGCTCTCTTGAATGTGTTTGCTTTGTTCTTGCTTGGTACTTTCAATGGGCTCTGTCTGAGGTGGGATTAGAACCCACGCCACCTGGGGAGACTGCGACCTGAACGCAACGCCTTAGACCGCTCCGCCATCCGGGCACCTGGTAATGCTCTCTTGAATGTGTTTGCTTTGTTCTTGCTTGGTACTTTCAATGGGCTCTGTCTGAGGCGGGATTCAAACCCACGCCTCCTGGGGAGACTGCGACCTGAACGCAACGCCTTAGACCGCTCCGCCATCCTGGCAACTGGTAATCCTCTCTTGACTGTGTTTGCTTTGTTCTTGCTTGGTACTTTCAATGGGCACTGTCTGAGGTAGGATTCGAACCCACGCCTCCTGGGGAGACTGCGACCTGAACGCAACGCCTTAGACCGCTCCGCCATCCTGGCACCTGGTAATACTCTCTTGAATGTGTTTGCTTTGTTCTTGCTTGGTACTTTCAATGGGCTCTGTCTGAGGTGGGATTCGAACCCACGCCTCCTGGGGAGACTGCGACCTGAACGCAACGCCTTAGACCGCTCCGCCATCCTGGCACCTGGTAACTGTCTGAGGTGGGATTCGAACCCACGCCTCCTGGGGAGACTGCGACCTGAACGCAACGCCTTAGACCGCTCTGCCATCCTGGCACCTGGTAATGCTCTCTTGAATGTGTTTGCTTTGTTCTTGCTTGGTACTTTCAATGGGCTCTGTCTGAGGCAGGATTCGAACCCACGCCTCCTGGGGAGACTGCGACCTGAACGCTACGCCTAAGACCGCTCCGCCATCCTTGCAGCTGGTAATGCTCTCTTGAATGTGTTTGCTTTGTTCTTGCTTGGTACTTTCAATGGGCTCTGTCTGCTGCGGGATTCGTACCCACGCCTCCTGGGGAGACTGCGACCTGAACGCAGCGCTTTAGACCGCTCCGCCATCCTGGCAACTGGTAATGCTCTCTGATTGTCTTTGCTTTGTTCTTGCTTGGTACTTTCAATGGGTTCTGTCTGAGGCGGGATTCGAACCCACGCCTCCTGGGGAGACTGCGACCTGAACGCAGCGCCTTAGACCGCTCTGCCATCCTGGCAACTGGTAATGCTCTCTTGACTGTGTTTGCTTTGTTCTTGCTTGGTACTTTCAATGGGCTCTGTCTGAGGTGGGATTCGAACCCACGCCTCCTGGGGAGACTGCGACCTGAACGCAACGCCTTAGACCGCTCCGCCATCAAGGTAACTGGTAATGCTCTCTTGACTGTGTTTGCTTTGTTCTTGCTTGGTACTTTCAATGGGCACTGTCTGAGGTGGGATTCGAACCCACGCCTCCTGGGGAGACTGCGACCTGAACGCAACGCCTTACACCGCTTCGCCATCCTGGCAACTGGTAATGCTCTCTTGACCGTGTTTCCTTTGTTATTGCTTGGTACTTTCAATGGGCTCTGTCTGAGGTGGGATTCGAACCCACGCCTCCTGGGGAGACTGCGACCTGAACGCAACGCCTTAGACCGCTCCGCCATCCTGGCACTTGGTAATGCTCTCTTGAATGTGTTTCCTTTGTTCTTGCTTGATACTTTCAATGGGCTCTGTCTGAGGTGGGATTCGAACCCACGCCTCCTGGGGAGACTGCGACCTGAACGCAACGCCTTAGACCGCTCCGCCATCCTGGCAACTGGTAATGCTCTCTTGACTGTGTTTGCTTTGTTCTTGCTTGGTAGTTTCAATGGGCAGTGTCTGAGGTGGGATTCGAACCCACGCCTCCTGGGGATACTGCGACCTGAACGCAACGCCTTAGACCGCTCTGCCATCCTGGCAACTGGTAATGCTCTCTTGACTGTGTTTGCTTTGTTCTTGCTTGGTAGTTTCAATGGGCACTGTCTGAGGTGGGATTCGAACCCACGCCTCCTGGGGAGACTGCGACCTGAACGCAACGCCTTAGACCGCTCCGCCATCCTGGCAACTGGTAATGCTCTCTTGACTGTGTTTGCTTTGTTCTTGCTTGGTACTTTCAATGGGCACTGTCTGAGGTGGGATTCGAACCCACGCCTCCTGGGGTGACTGCGACCTGAACGCAACGCCTTAGACCGCTCCGCGATCCTGGCAACTGGTAATGCTCTCTTGACTGTGTTTGCTTTGTTCTTGCTTGGTACTTTCAATGGGCACTGTCTGAGGTGGGATTCGAACCCACGCCTCCTGGGGAGACTGCGACCTGAACGCAACGCCTTAGACCGCTCCGCCATCCTGGCACCTGGTAATACTCTCTTGAATGTGTTTGCTTTGTTCTTGCTTGGTACTTTCAATGGGCTCTGTCTGAGGTGGGATTCGAACCCACGCCTCCTGGGGAGACTGCGACCTGAACGCAACGCCTTAGACCGCTCCGCCATCCTGGCACCTGGTAATGCTCTCTTGAATGTGTTTGCTTTGTTCTTGCTTGGTACTTTCAATGGGCTCTATCTGAGGTTGGATTCGAACCCACGCCTCCTGGGGAGACTGCGACCTGAACGCAACGCCTTAGACCGCTCCGCCATCCTGGCAACTGGTAATGCTCTCTTGACTGTGTTTGCTTTGTTCTTGCTTGGTACTTTCAATGGGCACTGTCTGAGGTGGGATTCGAACCCACGCCTCCTGGGGAGACTGCGACCTGAACGCAACGCCTTAGACCGCTCCGCCATCCTGGCACCTGGTAATGCTCTCTTGAATGTGTTTGCTTTGTTCTTGCTTGGTACTTTCAATGAGCACTGTCTGAGGTGGGATTCGAACCCACGCCTCCTGGGGAGACTGCGACCTGAACGCAACGCCTTAGACCGCTCCGCCATCCTGGCACCTGGTAATGCTCTCTTGAATGTGTTTGCTTTGTTCTTGCTTGGTACTTTCAATGGGCACTGTCTGAGGTGGGATTCGAACCCACGCCTCCTGGGGAGACTGCGACCTGAACGCAACGCTTAAGACCGCTCTGCCATCCTGGCACCTGGTAATGCTCTCTTGAATGTGTTTGCTTTGTTCTTGCTTGGTACTTTCAATGAGCTCTGTCTGAGGTGGGATTCGAACCCACGCCTCCTGGGGAGACTGCGACCTCAACGCAACGCCTTAGACCGCTCCGCCATCCTGGCACCTGGTAATGCTCTCTTGAATGTGTTTGCTTTGTTCTTGCTTGGTACTTTCAATGGGCTCTGTCTGAGGTGGGATTCGAACCCACACCTCCTGGGGAGACTGCGACCTGAACGCAACGCCTTAGACCGCTCCGCCATCCTGGCAACTGGTAATGCTCTCTTGAATGTGTTTGCTTTGTTCTTGCTTGGTACTTTCAATGGGCTCTGTCTGAGGTGGGATTCGAACCCACGCCTCCTGGGGAGACTGCGACCTGAACGCAACGCCTTACACCGCTTCGCCATCCTGGCAACTGGTAATGCTCTCTTGACCGTGTTTCCTTTGTTATTGCTTGGTACTTTCAATGGGCTCTGTCTGAGGTGGGATTCGAACCCACGCCTCCTGGGGAGACTGCGACCTGAACGCAACGCCTTAGACCGCTACGCCATCCTGGCACTTGGTAATGCTCTCTTGAATGTGTTTCCTTTGTTCTTGCTTGATACTTTCAATGGGCTCTGTCTGAGGTGGGATTCGAACCCACGCCTCCTGGGGAGACTGCGACCTGAACGCAACGCCTTAGACCGCTCCGCCATCCTGGCAACTGGTAATGCTCTCTTGACTGTGTTTGCTTTGTTCTTGCTTGGTAGTTTCAATGGGCACTGTCTGAGGTGGGATTCGAACCCACGCCTCCTGGGGAGACTGCGACCTGAACGCAACGCCTTAGACCGCTCCGCCATCCTGGCAACTGGTAATGCTCTCTTGACTGTGTTTGCTTTGTTCTTGCTTGGTACTTTCAATGGGCACTGTCTGAGGTGGGATTCGAACCCACGCCTCCTGGGGTGACTGCGACCGGAACGCAACGCCTTAGACCGCTCCGCGATCCTGGCACCTGGTAATGCTCTCTTGAATGTGTTTGCTTTGTTCTTTTTTGGTACTTTCAATGGGCTCTGTCTGAGGTGGGATTCGAACCCACGCCTCCTGGGGAGACTGCGACCTGAACGCAACGCCTTAGACCGCTCCGCCATCCTGGCACCTGGTAATGTTCTCTTGAATGTGTTTGCTTTGTTCTGGCTTGGTACTTTCAATGGGCTCTGTCTGAGGTGGGATTCGAACCCACGCCTCCTCGGGAGACTGCGACCTGAACTCAACACCTTAGACCGCTCCGCCATCCTGGCAACTGGTAATGCTCTCTTGACTGTGTTTGCTTTGTTCTTGCTTGGTAGTTTCAATGGGCACTGTCTGAGGTGGGATTCGAACCCACGCCTCCTGGGGAGACTGCGACCTGAACGCAACGCCTTAGACCGCTCCGCCATCCTGGCACCTGGTAATGCTCTCTTGAATGTGTTTGCTTTGTTCTTGCTTGGTACTTTCAATGGGCTCTATCTGAGGTGGGATTCGAACCCACACCTCCTGGGGAGACTGCGACCTGAACGCAACGCCTTAGACCGCTCCGCCATCCTGGCACCTGGTAATGCTCTCTTGAATGTGTTTGCTTTGTTCTTGCTTGGTACTTTCAATGGGTTCTGTCTGAGGTGGGATTAGAACCCACGCCACCTGGGGAGACTGCGACCTGAACGCAACGCCTTAGACCGCTCCGCCATCCGGGCACCTGGTAATGCTCTCTTGAATGTGTTTGCTTTGTTCTTGCTTGGTACTTTCAATGGGCTCTGTCTGAGGCGGGATTCAAACCCACGCCTCCTGGGGAGACTGCGACCTGAACGCAACGCCTTAGACCGCTCCGCCATCCTGGCAACTGGTAATCCTCTCTTGACTGTGTTTGCTTTGTTCTTGCTTGGTACTTTCAATGGGCACTGTCTGAGGTAGGATTCGAACCCACGCCTCCTGGGGAGACTGCGACCTGAACGCAACGCCTTAGACCGCTCCGCCATCCTGGCACCTGGTAATACTCTCTTGAATGTGTTTGCTTTGTTCTTGCTTGGTACTTTCAATGGGCTCTGTCTGAGGTGGGATTCGAACCCACGCCTCCTGGGGAGACTGCGACCTGAACGCAACGCCTTAGACCGCTCCGCCATCCTGGCACCTGGTAATGCTCTCTTGAATGTGTTTGCTTTGTTCTTGCTTGGTACTTTCAATGGGCTCTGTCTGAGGTGGGATTCGAACCCACGCCTCCTGGGGAGACTGCGACCTGAACGCAACGCCTTAGACCGCTCTGCCATCCTGGCACCTGGTAATGCTCTCTTGAATGTGTTTGCTTTGTTCTTGCTTGGTACTTTCAATGGGCTCTGTCTGAGGCAGGATTCGAACCCACGCCTCCTGGGGAGACTGCGACCTGAACGCTACGCCTAAGACCGCTCCGCCATCCTTGCAGCTGGTAATGCTCTCTTGACTGTGTTTGCTTTCTTCTTGCTTGGTACTTTCAATGGGCTCTGTCTGCTGCGGGATTCGTACCCACGCCTCCTGGGGAGACTGCGACCTGAACGCAGCGCTTTAGACCGCTCCGCCATCCTGGCAACTGGTAATGCTCTCTGATTGTCTTTGCTTTGTTCTTGCTTGGTACTTTCAATGGGTTCTGTCTGAGGCGGGATTCGAACCCACGCCTCCTGGGGAGACTGCGACCTGAACGCAGCGCCTTAGACCGCTCTGCCATCCTGGCAACTGGTAATGCTCTCTTGACTGTGTTTGCTTTGTTCTTGCTTGGTACTTTCAATGGGCTCTGTCTGAGGCGGGATTCGAACCCACGCCTCCAGGGGAGACTGCGACCTGAACGCAACGCCTTAGACCGCTCCGCCATTCTGGCACCTGGTAATGCTCTCTTGAATGTGTTTGCTTTGTTCTTGCTTGGTACTTTCAATGGGCTCTGTCTGAGGTGGGATTCGAACCCACGCCTCCTGGGGAGACTGCGACCTGAACGCAACGCCTTAGACCGCTCCGCCATCAAGGTAACTGGTAATGCTCTCTTGACTGTGTTTGCTTTGTTCTTGCTTGGTACTTTCAATGGGCTCTGTCTGAGGTGGGATTTTAACCCACGCCTCCTGGGGAGACTGCGACCTGAACGCAACGGCTTAGACCGCTCTGCCATCTTATCATCTGGTAATGCTCTCTTGAATGTGTTTGCTTTGTTCTTGCTTGGTACTTTCAATGGGCTCTGTCTGAGGTGGGATTCAAACCCACGCCTCCTGGGGAGACTGCGACCTGAACGCAACGCCTTAGACCGCTCCGCCATCCAGGCAACTGGTAATGCTCTCTTGACCGTGTTTCCTTTGTTATTGCTTGGTACTTTAAATGGGCTCTGTCTGAGGTGGGATTCGAACCCCCGTCACCTGGGGAGACTGCGACCTGAACGCAACGCCTTAGACCGCTCCGCCATCCTGGCACCTGGTAATGCTCTCTTGAATGTGTTTGCTTTGTTCTTCCTTGGTACTTTCAATGGGCTCTGTCTGAGGTGGGATTAGAACCCACGCCTCCTGGGGAGACTGCGACCTGAACGCAACGCCTTAGACCGCTCCGCCATCCTGGCACCTGGTAATGCTCACTTGAATGTGTTTGCTTTGTTCTTGCTTGGTACTTTCAATGGGCTCTGTCTGAGGTGGGATTCGAACCCACGCCTCCTGGGGAGACTGCGACCTGAACGCAACGCCTTAGACCACTCCGCCATCCTGGCACCTGGTAATGCTCTCTTGAATGTGTTTGCTTTGTTCTTGCTTGGTACTTTCAATGGGCTCTGTCTGAGGTGGGATTCGAACCCACGCCTCCTGGGGAGACTGCGACCTGAACGCAACGCCTTAGACCGCTCCGCCATCCTGGCACCTGGTAATGCTCTCTTAAATGTGTTTGCTTTGTTCTTGCTTGGTACTTTCAATGGGCTCTGTCTGAGGTGGGATTCGAACCCACGCCTCCTGGGGAGACTGCAAACTGAACGCTACGCCTTAGACCGCTTCGCTATCCTGGCAACTGGTAATGCTCTCTTGACCGTGTTTCCTTTGTTATTGCTTGGTACTTTCAATGGGCTCTGTCTGAGGTGGGATTCGAACCCACACCTCCTGGGGAGACTGCGACCTGAACGCAACGCCTTAGACCGCTCCGCCATCCTGGCACCTGGTAATGCTCTCTTGAATGTGTTTGCTTTGTTCTTGCTTGGTACTTTCAATGGGCTCTGTGTGAGGTGGGATTAGAACCCACGCCACCTGGGGAGACTGCGACCTGAACGCAACGCTTAAGACCGCTCCGCCATCCTGGCACCTGGTAATGCTCTCTTGAATGTTTTTCCTTTGTTATTGCTTGGTACTTTCAATGGGCTCTGTCTGAGGTGGCATTCGAACCCACGCCTCCTGGGGAGACTGCGACCTGAACGCAACGCCTTAGACCGCTCCGCCATCCTGGCAACTGGTAATGCTCTCTTGACTGTGTTTGCTTTGTTCTTGCTTGGTAGTTTCAATGGGCACTGTCTGAGGTGGGATTCGAACCCACGCCTCCTGGGGAGACTGCGACCTGAACGCAACGCCTTAGACCGCTCTGCCATCCTGGCAACTGGTAATGCTCTCTTGACTGTGTTTGCTTTGTTCTTGCTTGGTACTTTCAATGGGCTCTGTCTGAGGTGGGATTCGAACCCACGCCTCCTGGGGAGACTGCGACCTGAACGCAACGCCTTAGACCGCTCCGCCATCCTGGCACCTGGTAATGCTCTCTTGAATGTGTTTGCTTTGTTCTTGCTTGGTACTTTCAATGGGCTCTATCTGAGGTTGGATTCGAACCCACGCCTCCTGGGGAGACTGCGACCTGAACGCAACGCCTTAGACCGCTCCGCCATCCTGGCAACTGGTAATGCTCTCTTGACTGTGTTTGCTTTGTTCTTGCTTGGTACTTTCAATGGGCACTGTCTGAGGTGGGATTCGAACCCACGCCTCCTGGGGAGACTGCGACCTGAACGCAACGCCTTAGACCGCTCCGCCATCCTGGCACCTGGTAATGCTCTCTTGAATGTGTTTGCTTTGTTCTTGCTTGGTACTTTCAATGGGCACTGTCTGAGGTGGGATTCGAACCCACGCCTCCTGGGGAGACTGCGACCTGAACGCAACGCCTTACACCGCTTCGCCATCCTGGCAACTGGTAATGCTCTCTTGACCGTGTTTCCTTTGTTATTGCTTGGTACTTTCAATGGGCTCTGTCTGAGGTGGGATTCGAACCCACGCCTCCTGGGGAGACTGCGACCTGAACGCAACGCCTTAGACCGCTCCGCCATCCTGGCACTTGGTAATGCTCTCTTGAATGTGTTTCCTTTGTTCTTGCTTGATACTTTCAATGGGCTCTGTCTGAGGTGGGATTCGAACCCACGCCTCCTGGGGAGACTGCGACCTGAACGCAACGCCTTAGACCGCTCCGCCATCCTGGCAACTGGTAATGCTCTCTTGACTGTGTTTGCTTTGTTCTTGCTTGGTAGTTTCAATGGGCACTGTCTGAGGTGGGATTCGAACCCACGCCTCCTGGGGAGACTGCGACCTGAACGCAACGCCTTAGACCGCTCCGCCATGCTGGCAACTGGTAATGCTCTCTTGACTGTGTTTGCTTTGTTCTTGCTTGGTAGTTTCAATGGGCACTGTCTGAGGTGGGATTCGAACCCACGCCTCCTGGGGAGACTGCGACCTGAACGCAACGCCTTAGACCGCTCTGCCATCCTGGCAACTGGTAATGCTCTCTTGACTGTGTTTGCTTTGTTCTTGCTTGGTAGTTTCAATGGGCACTGTCTGAGGTGGGATTCGAACCCACGCCTCCTGGGGAGACTGCGACCTGAACGCAACGCCTTAGACCGCTCCGCCATCCTGGCAACTGGTAATGCTCTCTTGACTGTGTTTGCTTTGTTCTTGCTTGGTACTTTCAATGGGCACTGTCTGAGGTGGGATTCGAACCCACGCCTCCTGGGGTGACTGCGACCTGAACGCAACGCCTTAGACCGCTCCGCGATCCTGGCAACTGGTAATGCTCTCTTGACTGTGTTTGCTTAGTTCTTGCTTGGTACTTTCAATGGGCACTGTCTGAGGTGGGATTCGAACCCACGCCTCCTGGGGAGACTGCGACCTGAACGCAACGCCTTAGACCGCTCCGCCATCCTGGCACCTGGTAATACTCTCTTGAATGTGTTTGCTTTGTTCTTGCTTGGTACTTTCAATGGGCTCTGTCTGAGGTGGGATTCGAACCCACGCCTCCTGGGGAGACTGCGACCTGAACGCAACGCCTTAGACCGCTCCGCCATCCTGGCACCTGGTAATGCTCTCTTGAATGTGTTTGCTTTGTTCTTGCTTGGTACTTTCAATGGGCTCTATCTGAGGTTGGATTCGAACCCACGCCTCCTGGGGAGACTGCGACCTGAACGCAACGCCTTAGACCGCTCCGCCATCCTGGCAACTGGTAATGCTCTCTTGACTGTGTTTGCTTTGTTCTTGCTTGGTACTTTCAATGGGCACTGTCTGAGGTGGGATTCGAACCCACGCCTCCTGGGGAGACTGCGACCTGAACGCAACGCCTTAGACCGCTCCGCCATCCTGGCACCTGGTAATGCTCTCTTGAATGTGTTTGCTTTGTTCTTGCTTGGTACTTTCAATGGGCACTGTCTGAGGTGGGATTCGAACCCACGCCTCCTGGGGAGACTGCGACCTGAACGCAACGCTGCAGACCGCTCCGCCATCCTGGCACCTGGTAATGCTCTCTTGAATGTTTTTCCTTTGTTCTTGCTTGGTACTTTCAATGGGCACTGTCTGAGGTGGGATTCGAACCCACGCCTCCTGGGGAGACTGCGACCTGAACGCAACGCCTTAGACCGCTCCGCCATCCTGGCACCTGGTAATGCTCTCTTGAATGTGTTTGCTTTGTTCTTGCTTGGTACTTTCAATGGGCACTGTCTGAGGTGGGATTCGAACCCACGCCTCCTGGGGAGACTGCGACCTGAACGCAACGCTTAAGACCGCTCTGCCATCCTGGCACCTGGTAATGCTCTCTTGAATGTGTTTGCTTTGTTCTTGCTTGGTACTTTCAATGAGCTCTGTCTGAGGTGGGATTCGAACCCACGCCTCCTGGGGAGACTGCGACCTCAACGCAACGCCTTAGACCGCTCCGCCATCCTGGCACCTGGTAATGCTCTCTTGAATGTGTTTGCTTTGTTCTTGCTTGGTACTTTCAATGGGCTCTGTCTGAGGTGGGATTCGAACCCACACCTCCTGGGGAGACTGCGACCTGAACGCAACGCCTTAGACCGCTCCGCCATCCTGGCAACTGGTAATGCTCTCTTGAATGTGTTTGCTTTGTTCTTGCTTGGTACTTTCAATGGGCTCTGTCTGAGGTGGGATTCGAACCCACGCCTCCTGGGGAGACTGCGACCTGAACGCAACGCCTTACACCGCTTCGCCATCCTGGCAACTGGTAATGCTCTCTTGACCGTGTTTCCTTTGTTATTGCTTGGTACTTTCAATGGGCTCTGTCTGAGGTGGGATTCGAACCCACGCCTCCTGGGGAGACTGCGACCTGAACGCAACGCCTTAGACCGCTCCGCCATCCTGGCACTTGGTAATGCTCTCTTGAATGTGTTTCCTTTGTTCTTGCTTGATACTTTCAATGGGCTCTGTCTGAGGTGGGATTCGAACCCACGCCTCCTGGGGAGACTGCGACCTGAACGCAACGCCTTAGACCGCTCCGCCATCCTGGCAACTGGTAATGCTCTCTTGACTGTGTTTGCTTTGTTCTTGCTTGGTAGTTTCAATGGGCACTGTCTGAGGTGGGATTCGAACCCACGCCTCCTGGGGAGACTGCGACCTGAACGCAACGCCTTAGACCGCTCCGCCATCCTGGCAACTGGTAATGCTCTCTTGACTGTGTTTGCTTTGTTCTTGCTTGGTACTTTCAATGGGCACTGTCTGAGGTGGGATTCGAACCCACGCCTCCTGGGGTGACTGCGACCTGAACGCAACGCCTTAGACCGCTCCACGATCCTGGCACCTGGTAATGCTCTCTTGAATGTGTTTGCTTTGTTCTTGCTTGGTACTTTCAATGGGCTCTGTCTGAGGTGGGATTCGAACCCACGCCTCCTGGGGAGACTGCGACCTGAACGCAACGCCTTAGACCGCTCCGCCATCCTGGCACCTGGTAATGTTCTCTTGAATGTGTTTGCTTTGTTCTGGCTTGGTACTTTCAATGGGCTCTGTCTGAGGTGGGATTCGAACCCACGCCTCCTGGGGAGACTGCGACCTGAACTCAACACCTTAGACCGCTCCGCCATCCTGGCACCTGGTAATGTTCTCTTGAATGTGTTTGCTTTGTTCTGGCTTGGTACTTTCAATGGGCTCTGTCTGAGGTGGGATTAGAACCCACGCCACCTGGGGAGACTGCGACCTGAACGCAACGCCTTAGACCGCTCCGCCATCCGGGCACCTGGTAATGCTCTCTTGAATGTGTTTGCTTTGTTCTTGCTTGGTACTTTCAATGGGCTCTGTCTGAGGCGGGATTCAAACCCACGCCTCCTGGGGAGACTGCGACCTGAACGCAACGCCTTAGACCGCTCCGCCATCCTGGCAACTGGTAATCCTCTCTTGACTGTGTTTGCTTTGTTCTTGCTTGGTACTTTCAATGGGCACTGTCTGAGGTAGGATTCGAACCCACGCCTCCTGGGGAGACTGCGACCTGAACGCAACGCCTTAGACCGCTCCGCCATCCTGGCACCTGGTAATACTCTCTTGAATGTGTTTGCTTTGTTCTTGCTTGGTACTTTCAATGGGCTCTATCTGAGGTGGGATTCGAACCCACACCTCCTGGGGAGACTGCGACCTGAACGCAACGCCTTACACCGCTTCGCCATCCTGGCAACTGGTAATGCTCTCTTGACCGTGTTTCCTTTGTTATTGCTTGGTACTTTCAATGGGCTCTGTCTGAGGTGGGATTCGAACCCACGCCTCCTGGGGAGACTGCGACCTGAACGCAACGCCTTAGACCGCTCCGCCATCCTGGCACTTGGTAATGCTCTCTTGAATGTGTTTCCTTTGTTCTTGCTTGATACTTTCAATGGGCTCTGTCTGAGGTGGGATTCGAACCCACGCCTCCTGGGGAGACTGCGACCTGAACGCAACGCCTTAGACCGCTCCGCCATCCTGGCAACTGGTAATGCTCTCTTGACTGTGTTTGCTTTGTTCTTGCTTGGTAGTTTCAATGGGCACTGTCTGAGGTGGGATTCGAACCCACGCCTCCTGGGGAGACTGCGACCTGAACGCAACGCCTTAGACCGCTCCGCCATCCTGGCAACTGGTAATGCTCTCTTGACTGTGTTTGCTTTGTTCTTGCTTGGTACTTTCAATGGGCACTGTCTGAGGTGGGATTCGAACCCACGCCTCCTGGGGTGACTGCGACCTGAACGCAACGCCTTAGACCGCTCCACGATCCTGGCACCTGGTAATGCTCTCTTGAATGTGTTTGCTTTGTTCTTGCTTGGTACTTTCAATGGGCTCTGTCTGAGGTGGGATTCGAACCCACGCCTCCTGGGGAGACTGCGACCTGAACGCAACGCCTTAGACCGCTCCGCCATCCTGGCACCTGGTAATGTTCTCTTGAATGTGTTTGCTTTGTTCTGGCTTGGTACTTTCAATGGGCTCTGTCTGAGGTGGGATTCGAACCCACGCCTCCTGGGGAGACTGCGACCTGAACTCAACACCTTAGACCGCTCCGCCATCCTGGCAACTGGTAATGCTCTCTTGACTGTGTTTGCTTTGTTCTTGCTTGGTAGTTTCAATGGGCACTGTCTGAGGTGGGATTCGAACCCACGCCTCCTGGGGAGACTGCGACCTGAACGCAACGCCTTAGACCGCTCCGCCATCCTGGCACCTGGTAATGCTCTCTTGAATGTGTTTGCTTTGTTCTTGCTTGGTACTTTCAATGGGCTCTATCTGAGGTGGGATTCGAACCCACACCTCCTGGGGAGACTGCGACCTGAACGCAACGCCTTAGACCGCTCCGCCATCCTGGCACCTGGTAATGCTCTCTTGAATGTGTTTGCTTTGTTCTTGCTTGGTACTTTCAATGGGCTCTGTCTGAGGTGGGATTAGAACCCACGCCACCTGGGGAGACTGCGACCTGAACGCAACGCCTTAGACCGCTCCGCCATCCGGGCACCTGGTAATGCTCTCTTGAATGTGTTTGCTTTGTTCTTGCTTGGTACTTTCAATGGGCTCTGTCTGAGGCGGGATTCAAACCCACGCCTCCTGGGGAGACTGCGACCTGAACGCAACGCCTTAGACCGCTCCGCCATCCTGGCAACTGGTAATCCTCTCTTGACTGTGTTTGCTTTGTTCTTGCTTGGTACTTTCAATGGGCACTGTCTGAGGTAGGATTCGAACCCACGCCTCCTGGGGAGACTGCGACCTGAACGCAACGCCTTAGACCGCTCCGCCATCCTGGCACCTGGTAATACTCTCTTGAATGTGTTTGCTTTGTTCTTGCTTGGTACTTTCAATGGGCTCTGTCTGAGGTGGGATTCGAACCCACGCCTCCTGGGGAGACTGCGACCTGAACGCAACGCCTTAGACCGCTCCGCCATCCTGGCACCTGGTAATGCTCTCTTGAATGTGTTTGCTTCGTTCTTGCTTGGTACTTTCAATGGGCTCTGTCTGAGGTGGGATTCGAACCCACGCCTCCTGGGGAGACTGCGACCTGAACGCAACGCCTTAGACCGCTCCGCCATCCAGGCACCTGGTAATGCTCTCTTGAATGTGTTTGCTTTGTTCTTGCTTGGTACTTTCATTGGGCTCTGTCTGAGGTGGGATTCGAACCCACACCTCCTGGGGAGACTGCGACCTGAAAGCAACGCCTTAGACCGCTCCGCCATCCTGGCAACTGGTAATGCTCTCTTGAATGTGTTTGCTTTGTTCTTGCTTGGTACTTTCAATGGGCTCTGTCTGAGGTGGGATTAGAACCCACGCCACCTGGTGAGACTGCGACCTGAACGCAACGCTTAAGACCGCTCCGCCATCCTGGCACCTGGTAATGCTCTCTTGAATGTGTTTGCTTTGTTCTTGCTTGGTACTTTCATTGGGCTCTGTCTGAGGTGGGATTCGAACCCACACCTCCTGGGGAGACTGCGACCTGAAAGCAACGCCTTAGACCGCTCCGCCATCCTGGCAACTGGTAATGCTCTCTTGACTGTGTTTGCTTTGTTCTTGCTTGGTAGTTTCAATGGGCACTGTCTGAGGTGGGATTCGAACCCACGCCTCCTGGGGAGACTGCGACCTGAACGCAACGCCTTAGACCGCTCCGCCATCCTGGCACCTGGTAATGCTCTCTTGAATGTGTTTGCTTTGTTCTTGCTTGGTACTTTCAATGGGCTCTATCTGAGGTGGGATTCGAACCCACACCTCCTGGGGAGACTGCGACCTGAACGCAACGCCTTAGACCGCTCCGCCATCCTGGCACCTGGTAATGCTCTCTTGAATGTGTTTGCTTTGTTCTTGCTTGGTACTTTCAATGGGCTCTGTCTGAGGTGGGATTAGAACCCACGCCACCTGGGGAGACTGCGACCTGAACGCAACGCCTTAGACCGCTCCGCCATCCGGGCACCTGGTAATGCTCTCTTGAATGTGTTTGCTTTGTTCTTGCTTGGTACTTTCAATGGGCTCTGTCTGAGGCGGGATTCAAACCCACGCCTCCTGGGGAGACTGCGACCTGAACGCAACGCCTTAGACCGCTCCGCCATCCTGGCAACTGGTAATCCTCTCTTGACTGTGTTTGCTTTGTTCTTGCTTGGTACTTTCAATGGGCACTGTCTGAGGTAGGATTCGAACCCACGCCTCCTGGGGAGACTGCGACCTGAACGCAACGCCTTAGACCGCTCCGCCATCCTGGCACCTGGTAATACTCTCTTGAATGTGTTTGCTTTGTTCTTGCTTGGTACTTTCAATGGGCTCTGTCTGAGGTGGGATTCGAACCCACGCCTCCTGGGGAGACTGCGACCTGAACGCAACGCCTTAGACCGCTCCGCCATCCTGGCACCTGGTAATGCTCTCTTGAATGTGTTTGCTTCGTTCTTGCTTGGTACTTTCAATGGGCTCTGTCTGAGGTGGGATTCGAACCCACGCCTCCTGGGGAGACTGCGACCTGAACGCAACGCCTTAGACCGCTCCGCCATCCAGGCACCTGGTAATGCTCTCTTGAATGTGTTTGCTTTGTTCTTGCTTGGTACTTTCATTGGGCTCTGTCTGAGGTGGGATTCGAACCCACACCTCCTGGGGAGACTGCGACCTGAAAGCAACGCCTTAGACCGCTCCGCCATCCTGGCAACTGGTAATGCTCTCTTGAATGTGTTTGCTTTGTTCTTGCTTGGTACTTTCAATGGGCTCTGTCTGAGGTGGGATTAGAACCCACGCCACCTGGTGAGACTGCGACCTGAACGCAACGCTTAAGACCGCTCCGCCATCCTGGCACCTGGTAATGCTCTCTTGAATGTGTTTGCTTCGTTCTTGCTTGGTACTTTCAATGGGCTCTGTCTGAGGTGGGATTCGAACCCACGCCTCCTGGGGAGACTGCGACCTGAACGCAACGCCTTAGACCGCTCCGCCATCCAGGCACCTGGTAATGCTCTCTTGAATGTGTTTGCTTTGTTCTTGCTTGGTACTTTCAATGGGCTCTGTCTGAGGTGGGATTCGAACCCACACCTCCTGGGGAGACTGCGACCTGAAAGCAACGCCTTAGACCGCTCCGCCATCCTGGCAACTGGTAATGCTCTCTTGAATGTGTTTGCTTTGTTCTTGCTTGGTACTTTCAATGGGCTCTGTCTGAGGTGGGATTCGAACCCACACCTCCTGGGGAGACTGCGACCTGAACGCAACGCCTTAGACCGCTCCGCCATCCTGGCAACTGGTAATGCTCTCTTGAATGTGTTTGCTTTGTTCTTGCTTGGTACTTTCAATGGGCTCTGTCTGAGACGGGATTCGAACCCACGCCTCCTGGGGAGACTGCGACCTGAACGCAACGCCTTAGACCGCTCCGCCATCCTGGCACCTGGTAATGCTCTCTATACTGTGTTTCCTATGTTCTTGCTTGGTACTTTCAATGGGCTCTATCTGAGGTGGGATTCGAACCCACGCCTCCTGGGGAGACTGCGACCTGAACGCAACGCCTTACACCGCTTCGCCATCCTGGCAACTGGTAATGCTCTCTTGACCGTGTTTCCTTTGTTATTGCTTGGTACTTTCAATGGGCTCTGTCTGAGGTGGGATTCGAACCCACG
Organism: Idiotropiscis lumnitzeri; assembly: GCF_059441095.1. Classification (NCBI taxonomy): domain Eukaryota; kingdom Metazoa; phylum Chordata; class Actinopteri; order Syngnathiformes; family Syngnathidae; genus Idiotropiscis; species Idiotropiscis lumnitzeri. The sequence continues at coordinate 227,577 of NW_028283761.1, read as the reverse complement.
CCTCCTGGGGGGACTGCGACCTGAACGCAACGCCTTAGACCGCTCCGCCATCCTGGCACTTGGTAATGCTCTCTTGAATGTGTTTGCTTTGTTCTTGCTTGGTACTTTCAATGGGCTCTGTCTGAGGTGGGATTCGAACCCACGCCTCCTGGGGAGACTGCGACCTGAACGCAACGCCTTAGACCGCTCCGCCATCCTGGCAACTGGTAATGCTCTCTTGACTGTGTTTGCTTTGTTCTTGCTTGGTAGTTTCAATGGGCACTGTCTGAGGTGGGATTCGAACCCACGCCTCCTGGGGAGACTGCGACCTGAACGCAACGACTTAGACCGCTCTGCCATCCTGGCAACTGGTAATGCTCTCTTGACTGTGTTTGCTTTGTTCTTGCTTGGTAGTTTCAATGGGCACTGTCTGAGGTGGGATTCGAACCCACGCCTCCTGGGGAGACTGCGACCTGAACGCAACGACTTAGACCGCTCTGCCATCCTGGCAACTGGTAATGCTCTCTTGACTGTGTTTGCTTTGTTCTTGCTTGGTAGTTTCAATGGGCACTGTCTGAGGTGGGATTCGAACCCACGCCTCCTGGGGAGACTGCGACCTGAACGCAACGCCTTAGACCGCTCTGCCATCCTGGCACCTGGTAATGCTCTCTTGACTGTGTTTGCTTTGTTCTTGCTTGGTAGTTTCAATGGGCACTGTCTGAGGTGGGATTCGAACCCACGCCTCCTGGGGAGACTGCGACCTGAACGCAACGACTTAGACCGCTCTGCCATCCTGGCAACTGGTAATGCTCTCTTGAATGTGTTTGCTTTGTTCTTGCTTGGTACTTTCAATGGGCTCTGTCTGAGGTGGGATTCGAACCCACGCCTCCTGGGGAGACTGCGACCTGAACGCAACGCCTTAGACCGCTCCGCCATCCTGGCACCTGGTAATGCTCTCTTGAATGTGTTTGCTTTGTTCTTGCTTGGTACTTTCAATGGGCTCTGTCTGAGGTGGGATTCGAACCCACGCCTCCTGGGGAGACTGCGACCTGAACGCAACGCCTTAGACCGCTCTGCCATCCTGGCACCTGGTAATGCTCTCTTGAATGTGTTTGCTTTGTTCCTGCTTGGTACTTTCAATGGGCTCTGTCTGAGGTGGGATTCGAACCCACGCCTCCTGGGGAGACTGCGACCTGAACGCAACGCCTTAGACCGCTCCGCCATCCAGGCACCTGGTAATGCTCTCTTGAATGTGTTTGCTTTGTTCTTGCTTGGTACTTTCATTGGGCTCTGTCTGAGGTGGGATTCGAACCCACACCTCCTGGGGAGACTGCGACCTGAAAGCAACGCCTTAGACCGCTCCGCCATCCTGGCAACTGGTAATGCTCTCTTGAATGTGTTTGCTTTGTTCTTGCTTGGTACTTTCAATGGGCTCTGTCTGAGGTGGGATTCGAACCCACGCCTCCTGGGGAGACTGCGACCTGAACGCAACGCCTTACACCGCTTCGCCATCCTGGCAACTGGTAATGCTCTCTTGACCGTGTTTCCTTTGTTATTGCTTGGTACTTTCAATGGGCTCTGTCTGAGGTGGGATTCGAACCCACGCCTCCTGGGGAGACTGCGACCTGAACGCAACGCCTTAGACCGCTCCGCCATCCTGGCACTTGGTAATGCTCTCTTGAATGTGTTTCCTTTGTTCTTGCTTGATACTTTCAATGGGCTCTGTCTGAGGTGGGATTCGAACCCACGCCTCCTGGGGAGACTGCGACCTGAACGCAACGCCTTAGACCGCTCCGCCATCCTGGCAACTGGTAATGCTCTCTTGACTGTGTTTGCTTTGTTCTTGCTTGGTAGTTTCAATGGGCACTGTCTGAGGTGGGATTCGAACCCACGCCTCCTGGGGAGACTGCGACCTGAACGCAACGCCTTAGACCGCTCCGCCATCCTGGCAACTGGTAATGCTCTCTTGACTGTGTTTGCTTTGTTCTTGCTTGGTACTTTCAATGGGCACTGTCTGAGGTGGGATTCGAACCCACGCCTCCTGGGGTGACTGCGACCTGAACGCAACGCCTTAGACCGCTCCACGATCCTGGCACCTGGTAATGCTCTCTTGAATGTGTTTGCTTTGTTCTTGCTTGGTACTTTCAATGGGCTCTGTCTGAGGTGGGATTCGAACCCACGCCTCCTGGGGAGACTGCGACCTGAACGCAACGCCTTAGACCGCTCCGCCATCCTGGCACCTGGTAATGTTCTCTTGAATGTGTTTGCTTTGTTCTGGCTTGGTACTTTCAATGGGCTCTGTCTGAGGTGGGATTCGAACCCACGCCTCCTGGGGAGACTGCGACCTGAACTCAACACCTTAGACCGCTCCGCCATCCTGGCAACTGGTAATGCTCTCTTGACTGTGTTTGCTTTGTTCTTGCTTGGTAGTTTCAATGGGCACTGTCTGAGGTGGGATTCGAACCCACGCCTCCTGGGGAGACTGCGACCTGAACGCAACGCCTTAGACCGCTCCGCCATCCTGGCACCTGGTAATGCTCTCTTGAATGTGTTTGCTTTGTTCTTGCTTGGTACTTTCAATGGGCTCTATCTGAGGTGGGATTCGAACCCACACCTCCTGGGGAGACTGCGACCTGAACGCAACGCCTTAGACCGCTCCGCCATCCTGGCACCTGGTAATGCTCTCTTGAATGTGTTTGCTTTGTTCTTGCTTGGTACTTTCAATGGGCTCTGTCTGAGGTGGGATTAGAACCCACGCCACCTGGGGAGACTGCGACCTGAACGCAACGCCTTAGACCGCTCCGCCATCCGGGCACCTGGTAATGCTCTCTTGAATGTGTTTGCTTTGTTCTTGCTTGGTACTTTCAATGGGCTCTGTCTGAGGCGGGATTCAAACCCACGCCTCCTGGGGAGACTGCGACCTGAACGCAACGCCTTAGACCGCTCCGCCATCCTGGCAACTGGTAATCCTCTCTTGACTGTGTTTGCTTTGTTCTTGCTTGGTACTTTCAATGGGCACTGTCTGAGGTAGGATTCGAACCCACGCCTCCTGGGGAGACTGCGACCTGAACGCAACGCCTTAGACCGCTCCGCCATCCTGGCACCTGGTAATACTCTCTTGAATGTGTTTGCTTTGTTCTTGCTTGGTACTTTCAATGGGCTCTGTCTGAGGTGGGATTCGAACCCACGCCTCCTGGGGAGACTGCGACCTGAACGCAACGCCTTAGACCGCTCCGCCATCCTGGCACCTGGTAATGCTCTCTTGAATGTGTTTGCTTTGTTCTTGCTTGGTACTTTCAATGGGCTCTGTCTGAGGTGGGATTCGAACCCACGCCTCCTGGGGAGACTGCGACCTGAACGCAACGCCTTAGACCGCTCTGCCATCCTGGCACCTGGTAATGCTCTCTTGAATGTGTTTGCTTTGTTCCTGCTTGGTACTTTCAATGGGCTCTGTCTGAGGTGGGATTCGAACCCACGCCTCCTGGGGAGACTGCGACCTGAACGCAACGCCTTAGACCGCTCCGCCATCCAGGCACCTGGTAATGCTCTCTTGAATGTGTTTGCTTTGTTCTTGCTTGGTACTTTCATTGGGCTCTGTCTGAGGTGGGATTCGAACCCACACCTCCTGGGGAGACTGCGACCTGAAAGCAACGCCTTAGACCGCTCCGCCATCCTGGCAACTGGTAATGCTCTCTTGAATGTGTTTGCTTTGTTCTTGCTTGGTACTTTCAATGGGCTCTGTCTGAGGTGGGATTAGAACCCACGCCACCTGGTGAGACTGCGACCTGAACGCAACGCTTAAGACCGCTCCGCCATCCTGGCACCTGGTAATGCTCTCTTGAATGTGTTTGCTTCGTTCTTGCTTGGTACTTTCAATGGGCTCTGTCTGAGGTGGGATTCGAACCCACGCCTCCTGGGGAGACTGCGACCTGAACGCAACGCCTTAGACCGCTCCGCCATCCAGGCACCTGGTAATGCTCTCTTGAATGTGTTTGCTTTGTTCTTGCTTGGTACTTTCAATGGGCTCTGTCTGAGGTGGGATTCGAACCCACACCTCCTGGGGAGACTGCGACCTGAAAGCAACGCCTTAGACCGCTCCGCCATCCTGGCAACTGGTAATGCTCTCTTGAATGTGTTTGCTTTGTTCTTGCTTGGTACTTTCAATGGGCTCTGTCTGAGGTGGGATTCGAACCCACACCTCCTGGGGAGACTGCGACCTGAACGCAACGCCTTAGACCGCTCCGCCATCCTGGCAACTGGTAATGCTCTCTTGAATGTGTTTGCTTTGTTCTTGCTTGGTACTTTCAATGGGCTCTGTCTGAGACGGGATTCGAACCCACGCCTCCTGGGGAGACTGCGACCTGAACGCAACGCCTTAGACCGCTCCGCCATCCTGGCACCTGGTAATGCTCTCTATACTGTGTTTCCTATGTTCTTGCTTGGTACTTTCAATGGGCTCTATCTGAGGTGGGATTCGAACCCACGCCTCCTGGGGAGACTGCGACCTGAACGCAACGCCTTACACCGCTTCGCCATCCTGGCAACTGGTAATGCTCTCTTGACCGTGTTTCCTTTGTTATTGCTTGGTACTTTCAATGGGCTCTGTCTGAGGTGGGATTCGAACCCACGCCTCCTGGGGGGACTGCGACCTGAACGCAACGCCTTAGACCGCTCCGCCATCCTGGCAACTGGTAATGCTCTCTTGAATGTGTTTGCTTTGTTCTTGCTTGGTACTTTCAATGGGCTCTGTCTGAGGTGGGATTCGAACCCACACCTCCTGGGGAGACTGCGACCTGAACGCAACGCCTTAGACCGCTCCGCCATCCTGGCAACTGGTAATGCTCTCTTGAATGTGTTTGCTTTGTTCTTGCTTGGTACTTTCAATGGGCTCTGTCTGAGACGGGATTCGAACCCACGCCTCCTGGGGAGACTGCGACCTGAACGCAACGCCTTAGACCGCTCCGCCATCCTGGCACCTGGTAATGCTCTCTATACTGTGTTTCCTATGTTCTTGCTTGGTACTTTCAATGGGCTCTATCTGAGGTGGGATTCGAACCCACGCCTCCTGGGGAGACTGCGACCTGAACGCAACGCCTTACACCGCTTCGCCATCCTGGCAACTGGTAATGCTCTCTTGACCGTGTTTCCTTTGTTATTGCTTGGTACTTTCAATGGGCTCTGTCTGAGGTGGGATTCGAACCCACGCCTCCTGGGGGGACTGCGACCTGAACGCAACGCCTTAGACCGCTCCGCCATCCTGGCACTTGGTAATGCTCTCTTGAATGTGTTTGCTTTGTTCTTGCTTGGTACTTTCAATGGGCTCTGTCTGAGGTGGGATTCGAACCCACGCCTCCTGGGGAGACTGCGACCTGAACGCAACGCCTTAGACCGCTCCGCCATCCTGGCAACTGGTAATGCTCTCTTGACTGTGTTTGCTTTGTTCTTGCTTGGTAGTTTCAATGGGCACTGTCTGAGGTGGGATTCGAACCCACGCCTCCTGGGGAGACTGCGACCTGAACGCAACGACTTAGACCGCTCTGCCATCCTGGCAACTGGTAATGCTCTCTTGACTGTGTTTGCTTTGTTCTTGCTTGGTAGTTTCAATGGGCACTGTCTGAGGTGGGATTCGAACCCACGCCTCCTGGGGAGACTGCGACCTGAACGCAACGACTTAGACCGCTCTGCCATCCTGGCAACTGGTAATGCTCTCTTGACTGTGTTTGCTTTGTTCTTGCTTGGTAGTTTCAATGGGCACTGTCTGAGGTGGGATTCGAACCCACGCCTCCTGGGGAGACTGCGACCTGAACGCAACGCCTTAGACCGCTCTGCCATCCTGGCACCTGGTAATGCTCTCTTGACTGTGTTTGCTTTGTTCTTGCTTGGTAGTTTCAATGGGCACTGTCTGAGGTGGGATTCGAACCCACGCCTCCTGGGGAGACTGCGACCTGAACGCAACGACTTAGACCGCTCTGCCATCCTGGCAACTGGTAATGCTCTCTTGAATGTGTTTGCTTTGTTCTTGCTTGGTACTTTCAATGGGCTCTGTCTGAGGTGGGATTCGAACCCACGCCTCCTGGGGAGACTGCGACCTGAACGCAACGCCTTAGACCGCTCCGCCATCCTGGCACCTGGTAATGCTCTCTTGAATGTGTTTGCTTTGTTCTTGCTTGGTACTTTCAATGGGCTCTGTCTGAGGTGGGATTCGAACCCACGCCTCCTGGGGAGACTGCGACCTGAACGCAACGCCTTAGACCGCTCTGCCATCCTGGCACCTGGTAATGCTCTCTTGAATGTGTTTGCTTTGTTCCTGCTTGGTACTTTCAATGGGCTCTGTCTGAGGTGGGATTCGAACCCACGCCTCCTGGGGAGACTGCGACCTGAACGCAACGCCTTAGACCGCTCCGCCATCCAGGCACCTGGTAATGCTCTCTTGAATGTGTTTGCTTTGTTCTTGCTTGGTACTTTCATTGGGCTCTGTCTGAGGTGGGATTCGAACCCACACCTCCTGGGGAGACTGCGACCTGAAAGCAACGCCTTAGACCGCTCCGCCATCCTGGCAACTGGTAATGCTCTCTTGAATGTGTTTGCTTTGTTCTTGCTTGGTACTTTCAATGGGCTCTGTCTGAGGTGGGATTAGAACCCACGCCACCTGGTGAGACTGCGACCTGAACGCAACGCTTAAGACCGCTCCGCCATCCTGGCACCTGGTAATGCTCTCTTGAATGTGTTTGCTTCGTTCTTGCTTGGTACTTTCAATGGGCTCTGTCTGAGGTGGGATTCGAACCCACGCCTCCTGGGGAGACTGCGACCTGAACGCAACGCCTTAGACCGCTCCGCCATCCAGGCACCTGGTAATGCTCTCTTGAATGTGTTTGCTTTGTTCTTGCTTGGTACTTTCAATGGGCTCTGTCTGAGGTGGGATTCGAACCCACACCTCCTGGGGAGACTGCGACCTGAAAGCAACGCCTTAGACCGCTCCGCCATCCTGGCAACTGGTAATGCTCTCTTGAATGTGTTTGCTTTGTTCTTGCTTGGTACTTTCAATGGGCTCTGTCTGAGGTGGGATTCGAACCCACACCTCCTGGGGAGACTGCGACCTGAACGCAACGCCTTAGACCGCTCCGCCATCCTGGCAACTGGTAATGCTCTCTTGAATGTGTTTGCTTTGTTCTTGCTTGGTACTTTCAATGGGCTCTGTCTGAGACGGGATTCGAACCCACGCCTCCTGGGGAGACTGCGACCTGAACGCAACGCCTTAGACCGCTCCGCCATCCTGGCACCTGGTAATGCTCTCTATACTGTGTTTCCTATGTTCTTGCTTGGTACTTTCAATGGGCTCTATCTGAGGTGGGATTCGAACCCACGCCTCCTGGGGAGACTGCGACCTGAACGCAACGCCTTACACCGCTTCGCCATCCTGGCAACTGGTAATGCTCTCTTGACCGTGTTTCCTTTGTTATTGCTTGGTACTTTCAATGGGCTCTGTCTGAGGTGGGATTCGAACCCACGCCTCCTGGGGGGACTGCGACCTGAACGCAACGCCTTAGACCGCTCCGCCATCCTGGCACTTGGTAATGCTCTCTTGAATGTGTTTGCTTTGTTCTTGCTTGGTACTTTCAATGGGCTCTGTCTGAGGTGGGATTCGAACCCACGCCTCCTGGGGAGACTGCGACCTGAACGCAACGCCTTAGACCGCTCCGCCATCCTGGCAACTGGTAATGCTCTCTTGACTGTGTTTGCTTTGTTCTTGCTTGGTAGTTTCAATGGGCACTGTCTGAGGTGGGATTCGAACCCACGCCTCCTGGGGAGACTGCGACCTGAACGCAACGACTTAGACCGCTCTGCCATCCTGGCAACTGGTAATGCTCTCTTGACTGTGTTTGCTTTGTTCTTGCTTGGTAGTTTCAATGGGCACTGTCTGAGGTGGGATTCGAACCCACGCCTCCTGGGGAGACTGCGACCTGAACGCAACGACTTAGACCGCTCTGCCATCCTGGCAACTGGTAATGCTCTCTTGACTGTGTTTGCTTTGTTCTTGCTTGGTAGTTTCAATGGGCACTGTCTGAGGTGGGATTCGAACCCACGCCTCCTGGGGAGACTGCGACCTGAACGCAACGCCTTAGACCGCTCCGCCATCCTGGCACCTGGTAATGATCTCTTGAATGTGTTTGCTTTGTTCTTGCTTGGTACTTTCAATGGGCTCTGTCTGAGGTGGGATTCGAACCCACGCCTCCTGGGGAGACTGCGACCTGAACTCAACACCTTAGACCGCTCCGCCATCCTGGCAACTGGTAATGCTCTCTTGACTGTGTTTGCTTTGTTCTTGCTTGGTAGTTTCAATGGGCACTGTCTGAGGTGGGATTCGAACCCACGCCTCCTGGGGAGACTGCAACCTGAACGCAACGCCTTAGACCGCTCCGCCATCCTGGCAACTGGTAATGCTCTCTTGACTGTGTTTGCTTTGTTCTTGCTTGGTAGTTTCAATGGGCACTGTCTGAGGTGGGATTCGAACCCACGCCTCCTGGGGAGACTGCGACCTGAACGCAACGCCTTAGACCGCTCCGCCATCCTGGCAACTGGTAATGCTCTCTTGACTGTGTTTGCTTTGTTCTTGCTTGGTACTTTCAATGGGCACTGTCTGAGGTGGGATTCGAACCCACGCCTCCTGGGGAGACTGCGACCTGAACGCAACGCCTTAGACCGCTCCGCCATCCTGGCACCTGGTAATGCTCTCTTGAATGTGTTTGCTTTGTTCTTGCTTGGTACTTTCAATGGGCTCTGTCTGAGGTGGGATTCGAACCCACGCCTCCTGGGGAGTCTGCGACCTGAACGCAACGCCTTAGACCGCTTCGCCATCCTGGCAACTGGTAATGCTCTCTTGACCGTGTTTCCTTTGTTATTGCTTGGTACTTTCAATGGGCTCTGACTGAGGTGGGATTCGAACCCACACCTCCTGGGGAGACTGCGACCTGAACGCAACGCCTTAGACCGCTCCGCCATCCTGGCACCTGGTAATGCTTTCTTGAATGTGTTTGCTTTGTTCTTGCTTAGTACTTTCAATGGGCTCTGTCTGAGGTGGGATTAGAACCCACGCCACCTGGTGAGACTGCGACCTGAACGCAACGCTTAAGACCGCTCCGCCATCCTGGCACCTGGTAATGCTCTCTTGAATGTGTTTGCTTTGTTCTTGCTTGGTACTTTCACTGGGCTCTGTCTGAGGTGGGATTCGAACCCACGCCTCCTGGGGAGACTGCGACCTGAACGCAACGCCTTAGACCGCTCCGCCATCCAGGCACCTGGTAATGCTCTCTTGAATGTGTTTGCTTTGTTCTTGCTTGGTACTTTCAATGGGCTCTGTCTGAGGTGGGATTCGAACCCACACCTCCTGGGGAGACTGCGACCTGAAAGAAACGCCTTAGACCGATCCGCCATCCTGGCAACTGGTAATGCTCTCTTGAATGTGTTTGCTTTGTTCTTGCTTGGTACTTTCAATGGACTCTGTCTGAGGCGGGATTCAAACCCACGCCTCCTGGGGAGACTGCGACCTGAACGCAGCGCCTTAGACCGCTCTGCCATCCTGGCAACTGGTAATGCTCTCTTGACTGTGTTTGCTTTGTTCTTGCTTGGTACTTTCAATGGGCTCTGTCTGAGGCGGGATTCGAACCCACGCCTCCTGGGGAAACTGCGACCTGAACGCAGCGCCTTAGACTGCTCCGCCATCCTGGCACCTGGTAATGCTCTCTTGAATGTGTTTGCTTTGTTCTTGCTTGGTACTTTCAATGGGCTCTGTCTGAGGTGGAATTCGAACCCACGCCTCCTGGGGAGACTGCGACCTGAACGCAATGCCTTAGACCGCTCCGCCATCCTGGCACCTGGTAATGCTCTCTTTACTGTGTTTCCTATGTTCTTGCTTGGTACTTTAAATGGGCTCTGTCTGAGGTGGGATTCGAACCCACGCCTCCTGGGGAGACTGCGACCTGAACGCAACGCCTTACACCGCTTCGCCATCCTGGCAACTGGTAATGCTCTCTTGACCGTGTTTCCTTTGTTATTGCTTGGTACTTTCAATGGGCTCTGTCTGAGGTGGGATTCGAACCCACGCCTCCTGGGGAGACTGCGACCTGAACGCAACGCCTTAGACCGCTCCGCCATCCTGGCACCTGGTAATACTCTCTTGAATGTGTTTGCTTTGTTCTTGCTTGGTACTTTCAATGGGCTCTGTCTGAGGTGGGATTCGAACCCACGCCTCCTGGGGAGACTGCGACCTGAACGCAACGCCTTAGACCGCTCCGCCATCCTGGCACCTGGTAATACTCTCTTGAATGTGTTTGCTTTGTTCTTGCTTGGTACTTTCAATGGGCTCTGTCTGAGGTGGGATTCGAACCCACACCTCCTGGGGAGACTGCGACCTGAACGCAACGCCTTAGACCGCTCCGCCATCCTGGCACCGGGGAAGGCTCTCTTGAATGTGTTTGCTTTGTTCTGGCTTGGTACTTTCAATGGGCTCTGTCTGAGGTGGGATTCGAACCCACGCCTCCTGGGGAGACTGCGACCTGAACTCAACACCTTAGACCGCTCCGCCATCCTGGCAACTGGTAATGCTCTCTTGACTGTGTTTGCTTTGTTCTTGCTTGGTAGTTTCAATGGGCACTGTCTGAGGTGGGATTCGAACCCACGCCTCCTGGGGAGACTGCGACCTGAACGCAACGCCTTAGACCGCTCCGCCATCCTGGCACCTGGTAATGCTCTCTTGAATGTGTTTGCTTTGTTCTTGCTTGGTACTTTCAATGGGCTCTGTCTGAGGTGGGATTCAAACCCACACCTCCTGGGGAGACTGCGACCTGAACGCAACGCCTTAGACCGCTCCGCCATCCTGGCACCTGGTAATGCTCTCTTGAATGTGTTTGCTTTGTTCTTGCTTGGTACTTTCAATGGGCTCTGTCTGAGGTGGGATTCGAACCCACGCCTCCTGGGGAGACTGCGACCTGAACGCAACGCCTTAGACCGCTCCGCCATCCAGGCACCTGGTAATGCTCTCTTGAATGTGTTTGCTTTGTTCTTGCTTGGTACTTTCATTGGGCTCTGTCTGAGGTGGGATTCGAACCCACACCTCCTGGGGAGACTGCGACCTGAAAGCAACGCCTTAGACCGCTCCGCCATCCTGGCAACTGGTAATGCTCTCTTGAATGTGTTTGCTTTGTTCTTGCTTGGTACTTTCAATGGGCTCTGTCTGAGGTGGGATTAGAACCCACGCCACCTGGTGAGACTGCGACCTGAACGCAACGCTTAAGACCGCTCCGCCATCCTGGCACCTGGTAATGCTCTCTTGAATGTGTTTGCTTCGTTCTTGCTTGGTACTTTCAATGGGCTCTGTCTGAGGTGGGATTCGAACCCACGCCTCCTGGGGAGACTGCGACCTGAACGCAACGCCTTAGACCGCTCCGCCATCCAGGCACCTGGTAATGCTCTCTTGAATGTGTTTGCTTTGTTCTTGCTTGGTACTTTCAATGGGCACTGTCTGAGGTGGGATTCGAACCCACACCTCCTGGGGAGACTGCGACCTGAAAGCAACGCCTTAGACCGCTCCGCCATCCTGGCAACTGGTAATGCTCTCTTGAATGTGTTTGCTTTGTTCTTGCTTGGTACTTTCAATGGGCTCTGTCTGAGGTGGGATTCGAACCCACACCTCCTGGGGAGACTGCGACCTGAACGCAACGCCTTAGACCGCTCCGCCATCCTGGCAACTGGTAATGCTCTCTTGAATGTGTTTGCTTTGTTCTTGCTTGGTACTTTCAATGGGCTCTGTCTGAGACGGGATTCGAACCCACGCCTCCTGGGGAGACTGCGACCTGAACGCAACGCCTTAGACCGCTCCGCCATCCTGGCACCTGGTAATGCTCTCTATACTGTGTTTCCTATGTTCTTGGTTTGGTACTTTCAATGGGCTCTATCTGAGGTGGGATTCGAACCCACGCCTCCTGGGGAGACTGCGACCTGAACGCAACGCCTTACACCGCTTCGCCATCCTGGCAACTGGTAATGCTCTCTTGACCGTGTTTCCTTTGTTATTGCTTGGTACTTTCAATGGGCTCTGTCTGAGGTGGGATTCGAACCCACGCCTCCTGGGGGGACTGCGACCTGAACGCAACGCCTTAGACCGCTCCGCCATCCTGGCACTTGGTAATGCTCTCTTGAATGTGTTTGCTTTGTTCTTGCTTGGTACTTTCAATGGGCTCTGTCTGAGGTGGGATTCGAACCCACGCCTCCTGGGGAGACTGCGACCTGAACGCAACGCCTTAGACCGCTCCGCCATCCTGGCAACTGGTAATGCTCTCTTGACTGTGTTTGCTTTGTTCTTGCTTGGTAGTTTCAATGGGCACTGTCTGAGGTGGGATTCGAACCCACGCCTCCTGGGGAGACTGCGACCTGAACGCAACGACTTAGACCGCTCTGCCATCCTGGCAACTGGTAATGCTCTCTTGACTGTGTTTGCTTTGTTCTTGCTTGGTAGTTTCAATGGGCACTGTCTGAGGTGGGATTCGAACCCACGCCTCCTGGGGAGACTGCGACCTGAACGCAACGCCTTAGACCGCTCCGCCATCCTGGCAACTGGTAATGCTCTCTTGACTGTGTTTGCTTTGTTCTTGCTTGGTACTTTCAATGGGCACTGTCTGAGGTGGGATTCGAACCCACGCCTCCTGGGGTGACTGCGACCTGAACGCAACGCCTTAGACCGCTCCGCCATCCTGGCACCTGGTAATGATCTCTTGAATGTGTTTGCTTTGTTCTTGCTTGGTAGTTTCAATGGGCACTGTCTGAGGTGGGATTCGAACCCACGCCTCCTGGGGAGACTGCGACCTGAACGCAACGACTTAGACCGCTCTGCCATCCTGGCAACTGGTAATGCTCTCTTGACTGTGTTTGCTTTGTTCTTGCTTGGTAGTTTCAATGGGCACTGTCTGAGGTGGGATTCGAACCCACGCCTCCTGGGGAGACTGCGACCTGAACGCAACGCCTTAGACCGCTCCGCCATCCTGGCAACTGGTAATGCTCTCTTGACTGTGTTTGCTTTGTTCTTGCTTGGTACTTTCAATGGGCACTGTCTGAGGTGGGATTCGAACCCACGCCTCCTGGGGTGACTGCGACCTGAACGCAACGCCTTAGACCGCTCCGCCATCCTGGCACCTGGTAATGATCTCTTGAATGTGTTTGCTTTGTTCTTGCTTGGTACTTTCAATGGGCTCTGTCTGAGGTGGGATTCGAACCCACGCCTCCTGGGGAGACTGCGACCTGAACGCAACGCCTTAGACCGCTCCGCCATCCTGGCACCTGGTAATGCTCTCTTGAATGTGTTTGCTTTGTTCTGGCTTGGTACTTTCAATGGGCTCTGTCTGAGGTGGGATTCGAACCCACGCCTCCTGGGGAGACTGCGACCTGAACTCAACACCTTAGACCGCTCCGCCATCCTGGCAACTGGTAATGCTCTCTTGACTGTGTTTGCTTTGTTCTTGCTTGGTAGTTTCAATGGGCACTGTCTGAGGTGGGATTCGAACCCACGCCTCCTGGGGAGACTGCAACCTGAACGCAACGCCTTAGACCGCTCCGCCATCCTGGCAACTGGTAATGCTCTCTTGACTGTGTTTGCTTTGTTCTTGCTTGGTAGTTTCAATGGGCACTGTCTGAGGTGGGATTCGAACCCACGCCTCCTGGGGAGACTGCGACCTGAACGCAACGCCTTAGACCGCTCCGCCATCCTGGCAACTGGTAATGCTCTCTTGACTGTGTTTGCTTTGTTCTTGCTTGGTACTTTCAATGGGCACTGTCTGAGGTGGGATTCGAACCCACGCCTCCTGGGGAGACTGCGACCTGAACGCAACGCCTTAGACCGCTCCGCCATCCTGGCACCTGGTAATGCTCTCTTGAATGTGTTTGCTTTGTTCTTGCTTGGTACTTTCAATGGGCTCTGTCTGAGGTGGGATTCGAACCCACGCCTCCTGGGGAGTCTGCGACCTGAACGCAACGCCTTAGACCGCTTCGCCATCCTGGCAACTGGTAATGCTCTCTTGACCGTGTTTCCTTTGTTATTGCTTGGTACTTTCAATGGGCTCTGACTGAGGTGGGATTCGAACCCACACCTCCTGGGGAGACTGCGACCTGAACGCAACGCCTTAGACCGCTCCGCCATCCTGGCACCTGGTAATGCTTTCTTGAATGTGTTTGCTTTGTTCTTGCTTAGTACTTTCAATGGGCTCTGTCTGAGGTGGGATTAGAACCCACGCCACCTGGTGAGACTGCGACCTGAACGCAACGCTTAAGACCGCTCCGCCATCCTGGCACCTGGTAATGCTCTCTTGAATGTGTTTGCTTTGTTCTTGCTTGGTACTTTCACTGGGCTCTGTCTGAGGTGGGATTCGAACCCACGCCTCCTGGGGAGACTGCGACCTGAACGCAACGCCTTAGACCGCTCCGCCATCCAGGCACCTGGTAATGCTCTCTTGAATGTGTTTGCTTTGTTCTTGCTTGGTACTTTCAATGGGCTCTGTCTGAGGTGGGATTCGAACCCACACCTCCTGGGGAGACTGCGACCTGAAAGAAACGCCTTAGACCGATCCGCCATCCTGGCAACTGGTAATGCTCTCTTGAATGTGTTTGCTTTGTTCTTGCTTGGTACTTTCAATGGGCTCTGTCTGAGGCGGGATTCAAACCCACGCCTCCTGGGGAGACTGCGACCTGAACGCAGCGCCTTAGACCGCTCTGCCATCCTGGCAACTGGTAATGCTCTCTTGACTGTGTTTGCTTTGTTCTTGCTTGGTACTTTCAATGGGCTCTGTCTGAGGCGGGATTCGAACCCACGCCTCCTGGGGAAACTGCGACCTGAACGCAGCGCCTTAGACTGCTCCGCCATCCTGGCACCTGGTAATGCTCTCTTGAATGTGTTTGCTTTGTTCTTGCTTGGTACTTTCAATGGGCTCTGTCTGAGGTGGAATTCGAACCCACGCCTCCTGGGGAGACTGAGACCTGAACGCAACGCCTTAGACCGCTCCGCCATCCTGGCACCTGGTAATGCTCTCTTTACTGTGTTTCCTATGTTCTTGCTTGGTACTTTAAATGGGCTCTGTCTGAGGTGGGATTCGAACCCACGCCTCCTGGGGAGACTGCGACCTGAACGCAACGCCTTACACCGCTTCGCCATCCTGGCAACTGGTAATGCTCTCTTGACCGTGTTTCCTTTGTTATTGCTTGGTACTTTCAATGGGCTCTGTCTGAGGTGGGATTCGAACCCACGCCTCCTGGGGAGACTGCGACCTGAACGCAACGCCTTAGACCGCTCCGCCATCCTGGCACCTGGTAATACTCTCTTGAATGTGTTTGCTTTGTTCTTGCTTGGTACTTTCAATGGGCTCTGTCTGAGGTGGGATTCGAACCCACGCCTCCTGGGGAGACTGCGACCTGAACGCAACGCCTTAGACCGCTCCGCCATCCTGGCACCTGGTAATGCTCTCTTGAATGTGTTTGCTTTGTTCTTGCTTGGTACTTTCAATGGGCTCTGTCTGAGGTGGGATTCGAACCCACGCCTCCTGGGGAGACTGCGACCTGAACGCAACGCCTTAGACCGCTCTGCCATCCTGGCACCTGGTAATGCTCTCTTGAATGTGTTTGCTTTGTTCCTGCTTGGTACTTTCAATGGGCTTTGTCTGAGGTGGGATTCGAACCCACGCCTCCTGGGGAGACTGCGACCTGAACGCAACGCCTTAGACCGCTCCGCCATCCAGGCACCTGGTAATGCTCTCTTGAATGTGTTTGCTTTGTTCTTGCTTGGTACTTTCAATGGGCTCTGTCTGAGGTGGGATTCGAACCCACACCTCCTGGGGAGACTGCGACCTGAAAGAAACGCCTTAGACCGATCCGCCATCCTGGCAACTGGTAATGCTCTCTTGAATGTGTTTGCTTTGTTCTTGCTTGGTACTTTCAATGGGCTCTGTCTGAGGCGGGATTCAAACCCACGCCTCCTGGGGAGACTGCGACCTGAACGCAGCGCCTTAGACCGCTCTGCCATCCTGGCAACTGGTAATGCTCTCTTGACTGTGTTTGCTTTGTTCTTGCTTGGTACTTTCAATGGGCTCTGTCTGAGGCGGGATTCGAACCCACGCCTCCTGGGGAAACTGCGACCTGAACGCAGCGCCTTAGACTGCTCCGCCATCCTGGCACCTGGTAATGCTCTCTTGAATGTGTTTGCTTTGTTCTTGCTTGGTACTTTCAATGGGCTCTGTCTGAGGTGGAATTCGAACCCACGCCTCCTGGAGAGACTGAGACCTGAACGCAACGCCTTAGACCGCTCCGCCATCCTGGCACCTGGTAATGCTCTCTTTACTGTGTTTCCTATGTTCTTGCTTGGTACTTTAAATGGGCTCTGTCTGAGGTGGGATTCGAACCCACGCCTCCTGGGGAGACTGCGACCTGAACGCAACGCCTTACACCGCTTCGCCATCCTGGCAACTGGTAATGCTCTCTTGACCGTGTTTCCTTTGTTATTGCTTGGTACTTTCAATGGGCTCTGTCTGAGGTGGGATTCGAACCCACGCCTCCTGGGGAGACTGCGACCTGAACGCAACGCCTTAGACCGCTCCGCCATCCTGGCACCTGGTAATACTCTCTTGAATGTGTTTGCTTTGTTCTTGCTTGGTACTTTCAATGGGCTCTGTCTGAGGTGGGATTCGAACCCACGCCTCCTGGGGAGACTGCGACCTGAACGCAACGCCTTAGACCGCTCCGCCATCCTGGCACCTGGTAATGCTCTCTTGAATGTGTTTGCTTTGTTCTTGCTTGGTACTTTCAATGGGCTCTGTCTGAGGTGGGATTCGAACCCACGCCTCCTGGGGAGACTGCGACCTGAACGCAACGCCTTAGACCGCTCTGCCATCCTGGCACCTGGTAATGCTCTCTTGAATGTGTTTGCTTTGTTCCTGCTTGGTACTTTCAATGGGCTTTGTCTGAGGTGGGATTCGAACCCACGCCTCCTGGGGAGACTGCGACCTGAACGCAACGCCTTAGACCGCTCCGCCATCCAGGCACCTGGTAATGCTCTCTTGAATGTGTTTGCTTTGTTCTTGCTTGGTACTTTCATTGGGCTCTGTCTGAGGTGGGATTTGAACCCACACCTCCTGGGGAGACTGCGACCTGAAAGCAACGCCTTAGACCGCTCCGCCATCCTGGCAACTGGTAATGCTCTCTTGAATGTGTTTGCTTTGTTCTTGCTTGGTACTTTCAATGGGCTCTGTCTGAGGTGGGATTAGAACCCACGCCACCTGGTGAGACTGCGACCTGAACGCAACGCTTAAGACCGCTCCGCCATCCTGGCACCTGGTAATGCTCTCTTGAATGTGTTTGCTTTGTTCTTGCTTGGTACTTTCAATGGGCTCTGTCTGAGGTGGGATTCGAACCCACGCCTCCTGGGGAGACTGCGACCTGAACGCAACGCCTTAGACCGCTCCGCCATCCAGGCACCTGGTAATGCTCTCTTGAATGTGTTTGCTTTGTTCTTGCTTGGTACTTTCAATGGGCTCTGTCTGAGGTGGGATTCGAACCCACACCTCCTGGGGAGACTGCGACCTGAAAGCAACGCCTTAGACCGCTCCGCCATCCTGGCAACTGGTAATGCTCTCTTGAATGTGTTTGCTTTGTTCTTGCTTGGTACTTTCAATGGGCTCTGTCTGAGGTGGGATTCGAACCCACACCTCCTGGGGAGACTGCGACCTGAAAGCAACGCCTTAGACCGCTCCGCCATCCTGGCAACTGGTAATGCTCTCTTGAATGTGTTTGCTTTGTTCTTGCTTGGTACTTTCAATGGGCTCTGTCTGAGACGGGATTCGAACCCACGCCTCCTGGGGAGACTGCGACCTGAACGCAACGCCTTAGACCGCTCCGCCATCCTGGCACCTGGTAATGCTCTCTTTACTGTGTTTCCTATGTTCTTGCTTGGTACTTTCAATGGGCTCTATCTGAGGTGGGATTCGAACCCACGCCTCCTGGGGAGACTGCGACCTGAACGCAACGCCTTACACCGCTTCGCCATCCTGGCAACTGGTAATGCTCTCTTGACCGTGTTTCCTTTGTTATTGCTTGGTACTTTCAATGGGCTCTGTCTGAGGTGGGATTCGAACCCACGCCTCCTGGGGGGACTGCGACCTGAACGCAACGCCTTAGACCGCTCCGCCATCCTGGCACTTGGTAATGCTCTCTTGAATGTGTTTGCTTTGTTCTTGCTTGGTACTTTCAATGGGCTCTGTCTGAGGTGGGATTCGAACCCACGCCTCGTGGGGAGACTGCGGCCTGAACGCAACGCCTTAGACCGCTCCGCCATCCTGGCAACTGGTAATGCTCTCTTGACTGTGTTTGCTTTGTTCTTGCTTGGTAGTTTCAATGGGCACTGTCTGAGGTGGGATTCGAACCCACGCCTCCTGGGGAGACTGCGACCTGAACGCAACGACTTAGACCGCTCTGCCATCCTGGCAACTGGTAATGCTCTCTTGACTGTGTTTGCTTTGTTCTTGCTTGGTAGTTTCAATGGGCACTGTCTGAGGTGGGATTCGAACCCACGCCTCCTGGGGAGACTGCGACCTGAACGCAACGCCTTAGACCGCTCCGCCATCCTGGCAACTGGTAATGCTCTCTTGACTGTGTTTGCTTTGTTCTTGCTTGGTACTTTCAATGGGCACTGTCTGAGGTGGGATTCGAACCCACGCCTCCTGGGGTGACTGCGACCTGAACGCAACGCCTTAGACCGCTCCGCCATCCTGGCACCTGGTAATGATCTCTTGAATGTGTTTGCTTTGTTCTTGCTTGGTACTTTCAATGGGCTCTGTCTGAGGTGGGATTCGAACCCACGCCTCCTGGGGAGACTGCGACCTGAACGCAACGCCTTAGACCGCTCCGCCATCCTGGCACCTGGTAATGCTCTCTTGAATGTGTTTGCTTTGTTCTGGCTTGGTACTTTCAATGGGCTCTGTCTGAGGTGGGATTCGAACCCACGCCTCCTGGGGAGACTGCGACCTGAACTCAACACCTTAGACCGCTCCGCCATCCTGGCAACTGGTAATGCTCTCTTGACTGTGTTTGCTTTGTTCTTGCTTGGTAGTTTCAATGGGCACTGTCTGAGGTGGGATTCGAACCCACGCCTCCTGGGTAGACTGCAACCTGAACGCAACGCCTTAGACCGCTCCGCCATCCTGGCAACTGGTAATGCTCTCTTGACTGTGTTTGCTTTGTTCTTGCTTGGTAGTTTCAATGGGCACTGTCTGAGGTGGGATTCGAACCCACGCCTCCTGGGGAGACTGCGACCTGAACGCAACGCCTTAGACCGCTCCGCCATCCTGGCAACTGGTAATGCTCTCTTGACTGTGTTTGCTTTGTTCTGGCTTGGTACTTTCAATGGGCTCTGTCTGAGGTGGGATTCGAACCCACGCCTCCTGGGGAGACTGCGACCTGAACTCAACACCTTAGACCGCTCCGCCATCCTGGCAACTGGTAATGCTCTCTTGACTGTGTTTGCTTTGTTCTTGCTTGGTAGTTTCAATGGGCACTGTCTGAGGTGGGATTCGAACCCACGCCTCCTGGGTAGACTGCAACCTGAACGCAACGCCTTAGACCGCTCCGCCATCCTGGCAACTGGTAATGCTCTCTTGACTGTGTTTGCTTTGTTCTTGCTTGTTAGTTTCAATGGGCACTGTCTGAGGTGGGATTCGAACCCACGCCTCCTGGGGAGACTGCGACCTGAACGCAACGCCTTAGACCGCTCCGCCATCCTGGCAACTGGTAATGCTCTCTTGACTGTGTTTGCTTTGTTCTTGCTTGGTACTTTCAATGGGCACTGTCTGAGGTGGGATTCGAACCCACGCCTCCTGGGGAGACTGCGACCTGAACGCAACGCCTTAGACCGCTCCGCCATCCTGGCACCTGGTAATGCTCTCTTGAATGTGTTTGCTTTGTTCTTGCTTGGTACTTTCAATGGGCTCTGTCTGAGGTGGGATTCGAACCCACGCCTCCTGGGGAGTCTGCGACCTGAACGCAACGCCTTAGACCGCTTCGCCATCCTGGCAACTGGTAATGCTCTCTTGACCGTGTTTCCTTTGTTATTGCTTGGTACTTTCAATGGGCTCTGACTGAGGTGGGATTCGAACCCACACCTCCTGGGGAGACTGCGACCTGAACGCAACGCCTTAGACCGCTCCGCCATCCTGGCACCTGGTAATGCTCTCTTGAATGTGTTTGCTTTGTTCTTGCTTGGTACTTTCACTGGGCTCTGTCTGAGGTGGGATTCGAACCCACGCCTCCTGGGGAGACTGCGACCTGAACGCAACGCCTTAGACCGCTCCGCCATCCAGGCACCTGGTAATGCTCTCTTGAATGTGTTTGCTTTGTTCTTGCTTGGTACTTTCAATGGGCTCTGTCTGAGGTGGGATTCGAACCCACACCTCCTGGGGAGACTGCGACCTGAAAGAAACGCCTTAGACCGATCCGCCATCCTGGCAACTGGTAATGCTCTCTTGAATGTGTTTGCTTTGTTCTTGCTTGGTACTTTCAATGGGCTCTGTCTGAGGCGGGATTCAAACCCACGCCTCCTGGGGAGACTGCGACCTGAACGCAGCGCCTTAGACCGCTCTGCCATCCTGGCAACTGGTAATGCTCTCTTGACTGTGTTTGCTTTGTTCTTGCTTGGTACTTTCAATGGACTCTGTCTGAGGCGGGATTCGAACGCACGCCTCCTGGGGAAACTGCGACCTGAACGCAGCGCCTTAGACTGCTCCGCCATCCTGGCACCTGGTAATGCTCTCTTGAATGTGTTTGCTTTGTTCTTGCTTGGTACTTTCAATGGGCTCTGTCTGAGGTGGAATTCGAACCCACGCCTCCTGGGGAGACTGCGACCTGAACGCAACGCCTTAGACCGCTCCGCCATCCTGGCACCTGGTAATGCTCTCTTTACTGTGTTTCCTATGTTCTTGCTTGGTACTTTCAATGGGCTCTGTCTGAGGTGGGATTCGAACCCACGCCTCCTGGGGAGACTGCGACCTGAACGCAACGCCTTACACCGCTTCGCCATCCTGGCAACTGGTAATGCTCTCTTGACCGTGTTTCCTTTGTTATTGCTTGGTACTTTCAATGGGCTCTGTCTGAGGTGGGATTCGAACCCACACCTCCTGGGGAGACTGCGACCTGAACGCAACGCCTTAGACCGCTCCGCCATCCTGGCACCTGGTAATGCTCTCTTGAATGTGTTTGCTTTGTTCTTGCTTGGTACTTTCAATGGGCTCTGTCTGAGGTGGGATTAGAACCCACGCCTCCTGGGGAGACTGCGACCTGAACGCAACGCCTTAGACCGCTCCGCCATCCTGGCACCTGGTAATGCTCTCTTGAATGTGTTTGCTTTGTTCTTGCTTGGTACTTTCAATGGGCTCTGTCTGAGGTGGGATTCGAACCCACGCCTCCTGGGGAGACTGCGACCTGAACGCAACGCCTTAGACCGCTCCGCCATCCTGGCAACTGGTAATGCTCTCTTGACTGTGTTTGCTTTGTTCTTGCTTGGTACTTTCAATGGGCACTGTCTGAGGTGGGATTCGAACCCACGCCTACTGGGGAGACTGCGACCTGAACGCAACGCCTTAGACCGCTCCGCCATCCTGGCAGCTGGTAATGCTCTCTTGACTGTGTTTGCTTTGTACTTTCAATGGGCTCTGTCTGAGGTGGGATTCGAACCCTCGCCTCCTGGGGAGACTGCGACCTGAACGCAACGCCTTACACCGCTTCGCCATCCTGGCAACTGGTAATGCTCTCTTGACCGTGTTTCCTTTGTTATTGCTTGGTACTTTCAATGGGCTCTGTCTGAGGTGGGATTCGAACCCACACCTCCTGGGGAGACTGCGACCTGCACGCAACGCCTTAGACCGCTCCGCCATCCTGGCACCTGGTAATGCTCTCTTGAATGTGTTTGCTTTGTTCTTGCTTGGTACTTTCAATGGGCTCTGTCTGAGGTGGGATTAGAACCCACGCCTCCTGGGGAGACTGCGACCTGAACGCAACGCCTTAGACCGCTCCGCCATCCTGGCACCTGGTAATGCTCTCTTGAATGTGTTTGCTTTGTTCTTGCTTGGTACTTTCAATGGGCTCTGTCTGAGGTGGGATTCGCACCCACGCCTCCTGGGGAGACTGCGACCTGAACGCAACGCCTTAGACCGCTCCGCCATCCTGGCAACTGGTAATGCTCTCTTGACTGTGTTTGCTTTGTTCTTGCTTGGTAGTTTCAATGGGCACAGTCTGAGGTGGGATTCGAACCCACGCCTCCTGGGGAGACTGCGACCTGAACGCAACGCCTTAGACCGCTCCGCCATCCTGGCAACTGGTAATGCTCTCTTGACTGTGTTTGCTTTGTTCTTGCTTGGTACTTTCAATGGGCTCTGTCTGAGGTGGGATTCGAACCCACACCTCCTGGGGAGACTGCGACCTGAAAGCAACGCCTTAGACCGCTCCGCCATCCTGGCAACTGGTAATGCTCTCTTGAATGTGTTTGCTTTGTTCTTGCTTGGTACTTTCAATGGGCTCTGTCTGAGGTGGGATTAGAACCCACGCCACCTGGTGAGACTGCGACCTGAACGCAACGCTTAAGACCGCTCCGCCATCCTGGCACCTGGTAATGCTCTCTTGAATGTGTTTGCTTTGTTCTTGCTTGGTACTTTCAATGGGCTCTGTCTGAGGTGGGATTCGAACCCACGCCTCCTGGGGAGACTGCGACCTGAACGCAACGCCTTAGACCGCTCCGCCATCCAGGCACCTGGTAATGCTCTCTTGAATGTGTTTGCTTTGTTCTTGCTTGGTACTTTCAATGGGCTCTGTCTGAGGTGGGATTCGAACCCACACCTCCTGGGGAGACTGCGACCTGAAAGCAACGCCTTAGACCGCTCCACCATCCTGGCAACTGGTAATGCTCTCTTGAATGTGTTTGCTTTGTTCTTGCTTGGTACTTTCAATGGGCTCTGTCTGAGGTGGGATTCGAACCCACACCTCCTGGGGAGACTGCGACCTGAACGCAACGCCTTAGACCGCTCCGCCATCCTGGCAACTGGTAATGCTCTCTTGAATGTGTTTGCTTTGTTCTTGCTTGGTACTTTCAATGGGCTCTGTCTGAGACGGGATTCGAACCCACGCCTCCTGGGGAGACTGCGACCTGAACGCAACGCCTTAGACCGCTCCGCCATCCTGGCACCTGGTAATGCTCTCTTTACTGTGTTTCCTATGTTCTTGCTTGGTACTTTCAATGGGCTCTATCTGAGGTGGGATTCGAACCCACGCCTCCTGGGGAGACAGCGACCTGAACGCAACGCCTTACACCGCTTCGCCATCCTGGCAACTGGCAATGCTCTCTTGACCGTGTTTCCTTTGTTATTGCTTGGTACTTTCAATGGGCTCTGTCTGAGGTGGGATTCGAACCCACGCCTCCTGGGGGGACTGCGACCTGAACGCAACGCCTTAGACCGCTCCGCCATCCTGGCACTTGGTAATGCTCTCTTGAATGTGTTTGCTTTGTTCTTGCTTGGTACTTTCAATGGGCTCTGTCTGAGGTGGGATTCGAACCCACGCCTCCTGGGGAGACTGCGACCTGAACGCAACGCCTTAGACCGCTCCGCCATCCTGGCAACTGGTAATGCTCTCTTGACTGTGTTTGCTTTGTTCTTGCTTGGTAGTTTCAATGGGCACTGTCTGAGGTGGGATTCGAACCCACGCCTCCTGGGGAGACTGCGACCTGAACGCAACGACTTAGACCGCTCTGCCATCCTGGCAACTGGTAATGCTCTCTTGACTGTGTTTGCTTTGTTCTTGCTTGGTAGTTTCAATGGGCACTGTCTGAGGTGGGATTCGAACCCACGCCTCCTGGGGAGACTGCGACCTGAACGCAACGCCTTAGACCGCTCCGCCATCCTGGCAACTGGTAATGCTCTCTTGACTGTGTTTGCTTTGTTCTTGCTTGGTACTTTCAATGGGCTCTGTCTGAGGTGGGATTCGAACCCACACCTCCTGGGGAGACTGCGACCTGAACGCAACGCCTTAGACCGCTCCGCCATCCTGGCACCTGGTAATGCTCTCTTGAATGTGTTTGCTTTGTTCTTGCTTGGTACTTTCAATGGGCTCTGTCTGAGGTGGGATTAGAACCCACGCCTCCTGGGGAGACTGCGACCTGAACGCAACGCCTTAGACCGCTCCGCCATCCTGGCACCTGGTAATGCTCTCTTGAATGTGTTTGCTTTGTTCTTGCTTGGTACTTTCAATGGGCTCTGTCTGAGGTGGGATTCGAACCCACGCCTCCTGGGGAGACTGCGACCTGAACTCAACACCTTAGACCGCTCCGCCATCCTGGCAACTGGTAATGCTCTCTTGACTGTGTTTGCTTTGTTCTTGCTTGGTACTTTCAATGGGCACTGTCTGAGGTGGGATTCGAACCCACGCCTACTGGGGAGACTGCGACCTGAACGCAACGCCTTAGACCGCTCCGCCATCCTGGCAGCTGGTAATGCTCTCTTGACTGTGTTTGCTTTGTACTTTCAATGGGCTCTGTCTGAGGTGGGATTCGAACCCTCGCCTCCTGGGGAGACTGCGACCTGAACGCAACGCCTTACACCGCTTCGCCATCCTGGCAACTGGTAATGCTCTCTTGACCGTGTTTCCTTTGTTATTGCTTGTTACTTTCAATGGGCTCTGTCTGAGGTGGGATTCGAACCCACACCTCCTGGGGAGACTGCGACCTGAACGCAACGCCTTAGACCGCTCCGCCATCCTGGCACCTGGTAATGCTCTCTTGAATGTGTTTGCTTTGTTCTTGCTTGGTACTTTCAATGGGCTCTGTCTGAGGTGGGATTAGAACCCACGCCTCCTGGGGAGACTGCGACCTGAACGCAACGCCTTAGACCGCTCCGCCATCCTGGCACCTGGTAATGCTCTCTTGAATGTGTTTGCTTTGTTCTTGCTTGGTACTTTCAATGGGCTCTGTCTGAGGTGGGATTCGCACCCACGCCTCCTGGGGAGACTGCGACCTGAACGCAACGCCTTAGACCGCTCCGCCATCCTGGCAACTGGTAATGCTCTCTTGACTGTGTTTGCTTTGTTCTTGCTTGGTAGTTTCAATGGGCACAGTCTGAGGTGGGATTCGAACCCACGCCTCCTGGGGAGACTGCGACCTGAACGCAACGCCTTAGACCGCTCCGCCATCCTGGCAACTGGTAATGCTCTCTTGACTGTGTTTGCTTTGTTCTTGCTTGGTACTTTCAATCGGCTCTGTCTGAGGTGGGATTCGAACCCACACCTCCTGGGGAGACTGCGACCTGAAAGCAACGCCTTAGACCGCTCCGCCATCCTGGCAACTGGTAATGCTCTCTTGAATGTGTTTGCTTTGTTCTTGCTTGGTACTTTCAATGGGCTCTGTCTGAGGTGGGATTAGAACCCACGCCACCTGGTGAGACTGCGACCTGAACGCAACGCTTAAGACCGCTCCGCCATCTTTGCACCTGGTAATGCTCTCTTGAATGTGTTTGCTTTGTTCTTGCTTGGTACTTTCAATGGGCTCTGTCTGAGGTGGGATTCGAGCCCACGCCTCCTGGGGAGACTGCGACCTGAACGCAACGCCTTAGACCGCTCCGCCATCCAGGCACCTGGTAATGCTCTCTTGAATGTGTTTGCTTTGTTCTTGCTTGGTACTTTCAATGGGCTCTGTCTGAGGTGGGATTCGAACCCACACCTCCTGGGGAGACTGCGACCTGAAAGCAACGCCTTAGACCGCTCCACCATCCTGGCAACTGGTAATGCTCTCTTGAATGTGTTTGCTTTGTTCTTGCTTGGTACTTTCAATGGGCTCTGTCTGAGGTGGGATTCGAACCCACACCTCCTGGGGAGACTGCGACCTGAACGCAACGCCTTAGACCGCTCCGCCATCCTGGCAACTGGTAATGCTCTCTTGAATGTGTTTGCTTTGTTCTTGCTTGGTACTTTCAATGGGCTCTGTCTGAGACGGGATTCGAACCCACGCCTCCTGGGGAGACTGCGACCTGAACGCAACGCCTTAGACCGCTCCGCCATCCTGGCACCTGGTAATGCTCTCTTTACTGTGTTTCCTATGTTCTTGCTTGGTACTTTCAATGGGCTCTATCTGAGGTGGGATTCGAACCCACGCCTCCTGGGGAGACAGCGACCTGAACGCAACGCCTTACACCGCTTCGCCATCCTGGCAACTGGTAATGCTCTCTTGACCGTGTTTCCTTTGTTATTGCTTGGTACTTTCAATGGGCTCTGTCTGAGGTGGGATTCGAACCCACGCCTCCTGGGGGGACTGCGACCTGAACGCAACGCCTTAGACCGCTCCGCCATCCTGGCACTTGGTAATGCTCTCTTGAATGTGTTTGCTTTGTTCTTGCTTGGTACTTTCAATGGGCTCTGTCTGAGGTGGGATTAGAACCCACGCCACCTGGTGAGACTGCGACCTGAACGCAACGCTTAAGACCGCTCCGCCATCCTTGCACCTGGTAATGCTCTCTTGAATGTGTTTGCTTTGTTCTTGCTTGGTACTTTCAATGGGCTCTGTCTGAGGTGGGATTCGAGCCCACGCCTCCTGGGGAGACTGCGACCTGAACGCAACGCCTTAGACCGCTCCGCCATCCAGGCACCTGGTAATGCTCTCTTGAATGTGTTTGCTTTGTTCTTGCTTGGTACTTTCAATGGGCTCTGTCTGAGGTGGGATTCGAACCCACACCTCCTGGGGAGACTGCGACCTGAAAGCAACGCCTTAGACCGCTCCACCATCCTGGCAACTGGTAATGCTCTCTTGAATGTGTTTGCTTTGTTCTTGCTTGGTACTTTCAATGGGCTCTGTCTGAGGTGGGATTCGAACCCACACCTCCTGGGGAGACTGCGACCTGAACGCAACGCCTTAGACCGCTCCGCCATCCTGGCAACTGGTAATGCTCTCTTGAATGTGTTTGCTTTGTTCTTGCTTGGTACTTTCAATGGGCTCTGTCTGAGACGGGATTCGAACCCACGCCTCCTGGGGAGACTGCGACCTGAACGCAACGCCTTAGACCGCTCCGCCATCCTGGCACCTGGTAATGCTCTCTTTACTGTGTTTCCTATGTTCTTGCTTGGTACTTTCAATGGGCTCTATCTGAGGTGGGATTCGAACCCACGCCTCCTGGGGAGACAGCGACCTGAACGCAACGCCTTACACCGCTTCGCCATCCTGGCAACTGGCAATGCTCTCTTGACCGTGTTTCCTTTGTTATTGCTTGGTACTTTCAATGGGCTCTGTCTGAGGTGGGATTCGAACCCACGCCTCCTGGGGGGACTGCGACCTGAACGCAACGCCTTAGACCGCTCCGCCATCCTGGCACTTGGTAATGCTCTCTTGAATGTGTTTGCTTTGTTCTTGCTTGGTACTTTCAATGGGCTCTGTCTGAGGTGGGATTCGAACCCACGCCTCCTGGGGAGACTGCGACCTGAACGCAACGCCTTAGACCGCTCCGCCATCCTGGCAACTGGTAATGCTCTCTTGACTGTGTTTGCTTTGTTCTTGCTTGGTAGTTTCAATGGGCACTGTCTGAGGTGGGATTCGAACCCACGCCTCCTGGGGAGACTGCGACCTGAACGCAACGACTTAGACCGCTCTGCCATCCTGGCAACTGGTAATGCTCTCTTGACTGTGTTTGCTTTGTTCTTGCTTGGTAGTTTCAATGGGCACTGTCTGAGGTGGGATTCGAACCCACGCCTCCTGGGGAGACTGCGACCTGAACGCAACGCCTTAGACCGCTCCGCCATCCTGGCAACTGGTAATGCTCTCTTGACTGTGTTTGCTTTGTTCTTGCTTGGTACTTTCAATGGGCACTGTCTGAGGTGGGATTCGAACCCACGCCTCCTGGGGTGACTGCGACCTGAACGCAACGCCTTAGACCGCTCCGCCATCCTGGCACCTGGTAATGCTCTCTTGAATGTGTTTGCTTTGTTCTTGCTTGGTACTTTCAATGGGCTCTGTCTGAGGTGGGATTCGAACCCACGCCTCCTGGGGAGACTGCGACCTGAACGCAACGCCTTAGACCGCTCCGCCATCCTGGCACCTGGTAATGCTCTCTTGAATGTGTTTGCTTTGTTCTGGCTTGGTACTTTCAATGGGCTCTGTCTGAGGTGGGATTCGAACCCACGCCTCCTGGGGAGACTGCGACCTGAACTCAACACCTTAGACCGCTCCGCCATCCTGGCAACTGGTAATGCTCTCTTGACTGTGTTTGCTTTGTTCTTGCTTGGTAGTTTCAATGGGCACTGTCTGAGGTGGGATTCGAACCCACGCCTCCTGGGGAGACTGCGACCTGAACGCAACGCCTTAGACCGCTCCGCCATCCTGGCAACTGGTAATGCTCTCTTGACTGTGTTTGCTTTGTTCTTGCTTGGTAGTTTCAATGGGCACTGTCTGAGGTGGGATTCGAACCCACGCCTCCTGGGGAGACTGCGACCTGAACGCAACACCTTAGACCGCTCCGCCATCCTGGCAACTGGTAATGCTCTCTTGAATGTGTTTGCTTTGTTCTTGCTTGGTACTTTCAATGGGCTCTGTCTGAGGTGGGATTCGAACCCACGCCTCCTGGGGAGTCTGCGACCTGAACGCAACGCCTTAGACCGCTTCGCCATCCTGGCAACTGGTAATGCTCTCTTGACCGTGTTTCCTTTGTTATTGCTTGGTACTTTCAATGGGCTCAGACTGAGGTGGGATTCGAACCCACACCTCCTGGGGAGACTGCGACCTGAACGCAACGCCTTAGACCGCTCCGCCATCCTGGCACCTGGTAATGTTTTCTTGAATGTGTTTGCTTTGTTCTTGCTTAGTACTTTCAATGGGCTCTGTCTGAGGTGGGATTAGAACCCACGCCACCTGGTGAGACTGCGACCTGAACGCAACGCTTAAGACCGCTCCGCCATCCTGGCACCTGGTAATGCTCTCTTGAATGTGTTTGCTTTGTTCTTGCTTGGTACTTTCAATGGGCTCTGTCTGAGGTGGGATTCGAACCCACACCTCCTGGGGAGACTGCGACCTGAAAGCAACGCCTTAGACCGCTCCGCCATCCTGGCAACTGGTAATGCTCTCTTGAATGTGTTTGCTTTGTTCTTGCTTGGTACTTTCAATGGGCTCTGTCTGAGGCGGGATTCAAACCCACGCCTCCTGGGGAGACTGCGACCTGAACGCAGCGCCTTAGACCGCTCTGCCATCCTGGCAACTGGTAATGCTCTCTTTACTGTGTTTGCTTTGTTCTTGCTTGGTACTTTCAATGGGCTCTATCTGAGGTGGGATTCGAACCCACGCCTCCTGGGGAGACTGCGACCTGAACGCAACGCCTTACACCGCTTCGCCATCCTGGCAACTGGTAATGCTCTCTTGACCGTGTTTCCTTTGTTATTGCTTGGTACTTTCAATGGGCTCTGTCTGAGGTGGGATTCGAACCCACGCCTCCTGGGGGGACTGCGACCTGAACGCAACGCCTTAGACCGCTCCGCCATCCTGGCACTTGGTAATGCTCTCTTGAATGTGTTTGCTTTGTTCTTGCTTGGTACTTTCAATGGGCTCTGTCTGAGGTGGGATTCGAACCCACGCCTCCTGGGGAGACTGCGACCTGAACGCAACGCCTTAGACCGCTCCGCCATCCTGGCAACTGGTAATGCTCTCTTGACTGTGTTTGCTTTGTTCTTGCTTGGTAGTTTCAATGGGCACTGTCTGAGGTGGGATTCGAACCCACGCCTCCTGGGGAGACTGCGACCTGAACGCAACGACTTAGACCGCTCTGCCATCCTGGCAACTGGTAATGCTCTCTTGACTGTGTTTGCTTTGTTCTTGCTTGGTAGTTTCAATGGGCACTGTCTGAGGTGGGATTCGAACCCACGCCTCCTGGGGAGACTGCGACCTGAACGCAACGCCTTAGACCGCTCCGCCATCCTGGCACCTGGTAATGCTCTCTTGAATGTGTTTGCTTTGTTCTTGCTTGGTACTTTCAATGGGCTCTGTCTGAGGTGGGATTCGAACCCACACCTCCTGGGGAGACTGCGACCTGAACGCAACGCCTTAGACCGCTCCGCCATCCAGGCACCTGGTAATGCTCTCTTGAATGTGTTTGCTTTGTTCTTGCTTGGTACTTTCAATGGGCTCTGTCTGAGGTGGGATTGGTACCCACACCTCCTGGGGAAACTGCGACCTGAAAGCAACGCCTTAGACCGCTCCGCCATCCTGGCAACTGGTAATGCTCTCTTGAATGTGTTTGCTTTGTTCTTGCTTGGTACTTTCAATGGGCTCTGTCTGAGGCGGGATTCAAACCCACGCCTCCTGGGGAGACTGCGACCTGAACGCAGCGCCTTAGACCGCTCTGCCATCCTGGCAACTGGTAATGCTCTCTTGACTGTGTTTGCTTTGTTCTTGCTTGGTACTTTCAATGGGCTCTGTCTGAGGCGGGATTCGAACCCACGCCTCCTGGGGAAACTGCGACCTGAACGCAGCGCCTTAGACCGCTCCGCCATCCTGGCACCTGGTAATGCTCTCTTGAATGTGTTTGCTTTGTTCTTGATTGGTACTTTCAATGGGCTCTGTCTGAGGCGGGATTCGAACCCACGCCTCCTGGGGAGACTGCGACCTGAACGCAGCGCCTTAGACCGCTCTGCCATCCTGGCAACTGGTAATGCTCTCTTGACTGTGTTTGCTTTGTACTTTCAATGGGCTCTGTCTGAGGTGGGATTCGAACCCACGCCTCCTGGGGAGACTGCGACCTGAACGCAACGCCTTAGACCGCTCCGCCATCCTGGCAACTGGTAATGCTCTCTTTACTGTGTTTCCTTTGTTCTTGCTTGGTACTTTCAATGGGCTCTGTCTGAGGTGGGATTCGAACCCACGCCTCCTGGGGAGACTGCGACCTGAACGCAACGCCTTAGACCGCTCCGCCATCCTGGCAGCTGGAAATGCTCTCTTTACTGTGTTTCCTATGTTCTTGCTTGTTACTTTCAATGGGCTCTATCTGAGGTGGGATTCGAACCCACGCCTCCTGGGGAGACTGCGACCTGAACGCAACGCCTTACACCGCTTCGCCATCCTGGCAACTGGTAATGCTCTCTTGACCGTGTTTCCTTTGTTATTGCTTGGTACTTTCAATGGGCTCTGTCTGAGGTGGGATTCGAACCCACGCCTCCTGGGGAGACTGCGACCTGAACGCAATGCCTTAGACCGCTCCGCCATCCTGGCAACTGGTAATGCTCTCTTGACTGTGTTTGCTTTGTTCTTGCTTGGTAGTTTCAATGGGCACTGTCTGAGGTGGGATTCGAACCCACGCCTCCTGGGGAGACTGCGACCTGAACGCAACGCCTTAGACCGCTCCGCCATCCTGGCAACTGGTAATGCTCTCTTGACTGTGTTTGCTTTGTTCTTGCTTGGTAGTTTCAATGGGCACTGTCTGAGGTGGGATTCGAACCCACGCCTGCTGGGGTGACTGTGACCTGAACGCAACGCCTTAGACCGCTCCGCCATCCTGGCACCTGGTAATGCTCTCTTGAATGTGTTTGCTTTGTTCTTGCTTGGTACTTTCAATGGGCTCTGTCTGAGGTGGGATTCGAACCCACGCCTCCTGGGGAGACTGCGACCTGAACGCAACGCCTTACACCGCTTCGCCATCCTGGCAACTGGTAATGCTCTCTTGACCGTGTTTCCTTTGTTCTTGCTTGGTACTTTCAATGGGCTCTGTCTGAGGTGGGATTCGAACCCACGCCTCCTGGGGAGACTGCGACCTGAACGCAACGCCTTAGACCGCTCCGCCATCCTGGCAACTGGTAATGCTCTCTTGAATGTGTTTGCTTTGTTCTTGCTTGGTACTTTCAATGGGCTCTGTCTGAGGTGGGATTAGAACCCACGCCACCTGGTGAGACTGCGACCTGAACGCAACGCTTAAGACCGCTCCGCCATCCAGGCACCTGGTAATGCTCTCTTGAATGTGTTTGCTTTGTTCTTGCTTGGTACTTTCAATGGGCTCTGTCTGAGGTGGGATTCGAACCCACACCTCCTGGGGAGACTGCGACCTGAAAGCAACGCCTTAGACCGCTCCGCCATCCTGGCAACTGGTAATGCTCTCTTGACTGTGTTTGCTTTGTTCTTGCTTGGTACTTTCAATGGGCACTGTCTGAGGTGGGATTCGAACCCACGCCTCCTGGGGAGACTGCGACCTGAACGCAACGCCTTAGACCGCTCCGCCATCCTGGCACCTGGTAATGCTCTCTTGAATGTGATTGCTTTGTTCTTGCTTGGTACTTTCAATGGGCTCTGTCTGAGGTGGGATTCGAACCCACGCCTCCTGGGGAGTCTGCGACCTGAACGCAACGCCTTAGACCGCTTCGCCATCCTGGCAACTGGTAATGCTCTCTTGACCGTGTTTCCTTTGTTATTGCTTGGTACTTTCAATGGGCTCTGACTGAGGTGGGATTCGAACCCACACCTCCTGGGGAGACTGCGACCTGAACGCAACGCCTTAGACCGCTCCGCCATCCTGGCACCTGGTAATGCTTTCTTGAATGTGTTTGCTTTGTTCTTGCTTAGTACTTTCAATGGGCTCTGTCTGAGGTGGGATTAGAACCCACGCCACCTGGTGAGACTGCGACCTGAACGCAACGCTTAAGACCGCTCCGCCATCCTGGCACCTGGTAATGCTCTCTTGAATGTGTTTGCTTTGTTCTTGCTTGGTACTTTCAATGGGCTCTGTCTGAGGTGGGATTCGAACCCACACCTCCTGGGGAGACTGCGACCTGAACGCAACGCCTTAGACCGCTCCGCCATCCAGGCACCTGGTAATGCTCTCTTGAATGTGTTTGCTTTGTTCTTGCTTGGTACTTTCAATGGGCTCTGTCTGAGGTGGGATTGGAACCCACACCTCCTGGGGAAACTGCGACCTGAAAGCAACGCCTTAGACCGCTCCGCCATCCTGGCAACTGGTAATGCTCTCTTGAATGTGTTTGCTTTGTTCTTGCTTGGTACTTTCAATGGGCTCTGTCTGAGGCGGGATTCAAACCCACGCCTCCTGGGGAGACTGCGACCTGAACGCAGCGCCTTAGACCGCTCTGCCATCCTGGCAACTGGTAATGCTCTCTTGACAGTGTTTGCTTTGTTCTTGCTTGGTACTTTCAATGGGCTCTGTCTGAGGCGGGATTCGAACCCACGCCTCCTGGGGAAACTGCGACCTGAACGCAGCGCCTTAGACCGCTCCGCCATCCTGGCACCTGGTAATGCTCTCTTGAATGTGTTTGCTTTGTTCTTGATTGGTACTTTCAATGGGCTCTGTCTGAGGCGGGATTCGAACCCACGCCTCCTGGGGAGACTGCGACCTGAACGCAGCGCCTTAGACCGCTCTGCCATCCTGGCAACTGGTAATGCTCTCTTGACTGTGTTTGCTTTGTACTTACAATGGGCTCTGTCTGAGGTGGGATTCGAACCCACGCCTCCTGGGGAGACTGCGACCTGAACGCAACGCCTTAGACCGCTCCGCCATCCTGGCAACTGGTAATGCTCTCTTTACTGTGTTTCCTTTGTTCTTGCTTGGTACTTTCAATGGGCTCTGTCTGAGGTGGGATTCGAACCCACGCCTCCTGGGGAGACTGCGACCTGAACGCAACGCCTTAGACCGCTCCGCCATCCTGGCAGCTGGAAATGCTCTCTTGACTGTGTTTGCTTTGTTATTGCTTGGTACTTTCAATGGGCTCTATCTGAGGTGGGATTCGAACCCACGCCTCCTGGGGAGACTGCGACCTGAACGCAACGCCTCAGACCGCTCCGCCATCCTGGCAACTGGTAATGCTCTCTTGACCGTGTTTCCTTTGTTATTGCTTGGTACTTTCAATGGGCTCTGTCTGAGGTGGGATTCGAACCCACGCCTCCTGGGGAGACTGCGACCTGAACGCAACGCCTTAGACCGCTCCGCCATCCTGGCAACTGGTAATGCTCTCTTGACTGTGTTTGCTTTGTTCTTGCTTGGTAGTTTCAATGGGCACTGTCTGAGGTGGGATTCGAACCCACGCCTGCTGGGGTGACTGTGACCTGAACGCAACGCCTTAGACCGCTCCGCCATCCTGGCACCTGGTAATGCTCTCTTGAATGTGTTTGCTTTGTTCTTGCTTGGTACTTTCAATGGGCTCTGTCTGAGGTGGGATTCGAACCCACGCCTCCTGGGGAGACTGCGACCTGAACGCAACGCCTTACACCGCTTCGCCATCCTGGCAACTGGTAATGCTCTCTTGACCGTGTTTCCTTTGTTCTTGCTTGGTACTTTCAATGGGCTCTGTCTGAGGTGGGATTCGAACCCACGCCTCCTGGGGAGACTGCGACCTGAACGCAACGCCTTAGACCGCTCCGCCATCCTGGCAACTGGTAATGCTCTCTTGAATGTGTTTGCTTTGTTCTTGCTTGGTACTTTCAATGGGCTCTGTCTGAGGTGGGATTAGAACCCACGCCACCTGGTGAGACTGCGACCTGAACGCAACGCTTAAGACCGCTCCGCCATCCTGGCACCTGGTAATGCTCTCTTGAATGTGTTTGCTTTGTTCTTGCTTGGTACTTTCAATGGGCTCTGTCTGAGGTGGGATTCGAACCCACGCCTCCTGGGGAGACTGCGACCTGAACGCAACGCCTTAGACCGCTCCGCCATCCAGGCACCTGGTAATGCTCTCTTGAATGTGTTTGCTTTGTTCTTGCTTGGTACTTTCAATGGGCTCTGTCTGAGGTGGGATTCGAACCCACACCTCCTGGGGAGACTGCGACCTGAAAGCAACGCCTTAGACCGCTCCGCCATCCTGGCAACTGGTAATGCTCTCTTGAATGTGTTTGCTTTGTTCTTGCTTGGTACTTTCAATGGGCTCTGTCTGAGGTGGGATTCGTACCCACACCTCCTGGGGAGACTGCGACCTGAACGCAACGCCTTAGACCGCTTCACCATCCTGGCAACTGGTAATGCTCTCTTGACCGTGTTTCCTTTGTTATTGCTTGGTACTTTCAATGGGCTCTGTCTGAGGTGGGATTCGAACCCACGCCTCCTGGGGGGACTGCGACCTGAACGCAACGCCTTAGACCGCTCCGCCATCCTGGCACTTGGTAATGCTCTCTTGAATGTGTTTGCTTTGTTCTTGCTTGGTACTTTCAATGGGCTCTGTCTGAGGTGGGATTCGAACCCACGCCTCCTGGGGAGACTGCGACCTGAACGCAACGCCTTACACCGCTTCACCATCCTGGCAACTGGTAATGCTCTCTTGACCGTGTTTCCTTTGTTATTGCTTGGTACTTTCAATGGGCTCTGTCTGAGGTGGGATTCGAACCCACGCCTCCTGGGGGGACTGCGACCTGAACGCAACGCCTTAGACCGCTCCGCCATCCTGGCACTTGGTAATGCTCTCTTGAATGTGTTTGCTTTGTTCTTGCTTGGTACTTTCAATGGGCTCTGTCTGAGGTGGGATTCGAACCCACGCCTCCTGGGGAGACTGCGACCTGAACGCAACGCCTTAGACCGCTCCGCCATCCTGGCAACTGGTAATGCTCTCTTGACTGTGTTTGCTTTGTTCTTGCTTGGTAGTTTCAATGGGCACTGTCTGAGGTGGGATTCGAACCCACTCCTCCTGGGGAGACTGCGACCTGAACGCAACGACTTAGACCGCTCTGCCATCCTGGCAACTGGTAATGCTCTCTTGACTGTGTTTGCTTTGTTCTTGCTTGGTAGTTTCAATGGGCACTGTCTGAGGTGGGATTCGAACCCACGCCTCCTGGGGAGACTGCGACCTGAACGCAACGCCTTAGACCGCTCCGCCATCCTGGCAACTGGTAATGCTCTCTTGACTGTGTTTGCTTTGTTCTTGCTTGGTACTTTCAATGGGCACTGTCTGAGGTGGGATTCGAACCCACGCCTCCTGGGGTGACTGCGACCTGAACGCAACGCCTTAGACCGCTCCGCCATCCTGGCACCTGGTAATGCTCTCTTGAATGTGTTTGCTTTGTTCTTGCTTGGTACTTTCAATGGGCTCTGTCTGAGGTGGGATTCGAACCCACGCCTCCTGGGGAGACTGCGACCTGAACGCAACGCCTTAGACCGCTCCGCCATCCTGGCACCTGGTAATGCTCTCTTGAATGTGTTTTCTTTGTTCTGGCTTGGTACTTTCAATGGGCTCTGTCTGAGGTGGGATTCGAACCCACGCCTCCTGGGGAGACTGCGACCTGAACTCAACGCCTTAGACCGCTCCGCCATCCTGGCAACTGGTAATGCTCTCTTGACTGTGTTTGCTTTGTTCTTGCTTGGTAGTTTCAATGGGCACTGTCTGAGGTGGGATTCGAACCCACGCCTCCTGGGGAGACTGCGACCTGAACGCAATCATTCAGTAGTTTTTATCATTACAGCGTTTCCCCCTCCGTATAATGGACAAACATTAGGAGTGTTTCCTTACACTTAGATACGTTTATACTGTGTATATTTGCATGCTTTTTCTGAATGTCTGCTGCTAATGTTATACATTAACGGCTACATTACGCCGCCGACTCTGTGTGATCTATATCTTTGCTGCTGTAACACCTCAAATTTCCCCATTGTGGGACTAATAAAGGACATCTTATCTTATCTTATCTTATCTTAGACCGCTCCGCCATCCTGGCAACTGGTAATGCTCTCTTGACTGTGTTTGCTTTGTTCTTGCTTGGTAGTTTCAATGGGCACTGTCTGAGGTGGGATTCGAACCCACGCCTCCTGGGGAGACTGCGACCTGAACGCAACGCCTTAGACCGCTCCGCCATCCTGGCAACTGGTAATGCTCTCTTGAATGTGTTTGCTTTGTTCTTGTGTCAGGTTTAAAAGGTCCTGACGCCTTCATTAGACTGAATTAAATGCAGAGAACCAGAGGAATAACCAGGGAAGGTTTTGTCTTTTCTCCATCGCGATGGGAGGAGAAGCCAGGAAGTGAAGTAGACGTCTTGCCAGTTCACTCTCCCGCACTCTCACTGACTCCTTCGCCCATCCCTCCGGACTTTATTCAGAGAAAAACGAAACCTATGGAAAGTGAAACTTAAAACAAGCGTGTGGGTGTGCGCATGTGTGCTGAAGCAATGATGTGCGTGTCTGTGAGTGTGTGTGTAATTATCATTGATACAAATAGTGTATAAAAAACATGATTAAAAATACACAAACTATTTACATACTCTCACATTTCCCCCCTGTTTGTCGGATTTAAATCATGTCCATACGGCTTTAAGATGAGTCATCAGGGAATAAAACATATAAAAATACATTTCAATGTGCCTAGTGAAAAATAACAAAACTGTCTCCACGCAGAGCTTGTCTCTGGGGGACTCGATGCAGGCCCCTTGCCTCGCTGTAGGAGGAGACAGCCGTCTTTACCTCCCGGATCTTCGTGTGTGGGGATTGGGCGACAAGTCCATATTCATTTTACGTTTCAGTGTCCAGTTCGAGTTCGTCATTGTCCAGTTCGAGTTTGTCATACTCAACATCAATCAGATTGTAATGTTACTTTTGGGTAACAAACATGCAATTAATCATCATTTTTGTCAGAAAAATAATGTAACAAAAACAGTCTACACATAACAAAAATGAAAACCATAATTATCCCGATATATTGTGTCTTTCAAATTCTTCATAGTGGTCATAACATCAATAATTGTTTCATTTTTAAAACTTTAAATGCAATTATGTTCTTCAATCAAGGTTCAAATTTCTTTATGTACGTCATTAATTTCCAAACCATGTCTAATCTTTTTATTCTGTGGCTTCAACATTCGTATCTGTGGCTGGTGGTGTGGTTCTGATGTGCGTGTGGTCAGAGATTGTGACTCAGGTGGACTCCTGTTCGAGGGATTCGCGTTGCTAGGCCTTTAGCTGGAAACCGGTGAAGTTTGTACTGCAACTGGTGGATCCAGCTGCCACGCCCCGCGACCTTTGCTGCGTCGGGGTCACCGCCATCATCTGGCGAGGGCCATCTCAGCATTCACTTCCCCCCAACGAAGTCGTTTCAACACCTTGAAGAAGAGTTGGTCTCCCACACGGACGTGATTTCTGTAAATCAGAACACACTTGACCAGTATTGGCGTCTTTTGGATCTTTTTCGGTCAAACATGTTTTTCGTTGGTGGTTCTGATGAACCTGAGAGTCTATAGGGGATAGTGTCCTTCCTTCGGCTGGCATTGTCCTCATTGCTGTGATTGAAACACAGTCTGGCCATTGTCTCTTTTTTTTTTTTTTTTTTTTCATTAGTGCGTTCCACAAGTCCTGCAGACTGTATGCGCAGTGACGCTTTGAGTCCATTTTTTAACAACTGTCCCACTTGTTACAACATCATTCACAAAATGCATCATTTTCACTTCAAATCACTTCTGGAAATTCCAAATGTCAGGATAATTTGATTACACAACACTTTTCCTAATCGTTTTTAAGCATCAGCATGTGTTGTTGGAAACAACTTGATCCATTTTGAAAACATATCAATCATAGTCAAACAATATTGCAACCCAAACAAATAACACTGTCTAAAAAAAAGTTTTTTGTTGAAAAGTCTATATGT
The DNA here is from genome assembly GCF_059441095.1 of Idiotropiscis lumnitzeri. Taxonomy (NCBI): domain Eukaryota; kingdom Metazoa; phylum Chordata; class Actinopteri; order Syngnathiformes; family Syngnathidae; genus Idiotropiscis; species Idiotropiscis lumnitzeri. Next base: position 188,964 of record NW_028283761.1, on the reverse strand, counting down.
GGGAACAATTTCATATCATACTTCCTCCCTGTTGAGGCACGACGTCTGCTCGTGTCTCACTCAATGTTTGCATCATTGTCCACCCAATGTGCATGTTCAATTAGTGGTGCCTTTTTCCCTGGCCTGAGATTAACTTGTCAAGTTGATTTACTGTGTGTGTGGGGGGGTGCGTGTGTGTGTGTGTGTGTGCTTTCATTAAACCTCTTGTGCTTTGTTGACTCTGGGGTTATGGCTTGGCTCCAGCCTTTATTCAATCGTAATCGTGTCATTTTCTGTTCAGAGAATTTTTTTTTTTTATTTACAAATACTTACTTAGACGTGCTTTATGCGCAACCTTTCTTTTATCTTTTGTGATTTTTAAAGCACCCGTTCGCCCAAAATCAACAGAACACAAGAACATTTTATCTTGACTGTGAGTTCCCATTGTAACCATACAGCTCATACAAGATGGGAAACTCCAAATTTTAATTAGCTCACAACCGCCTACGCTCTTCCTGCTTATCCTAACAATTTCTCTCTTTTACACGTTATCTGTTGGTATCACACTACTAATACTCCCATCGCATAAAAGTCAGCGTGATTTCTTCCTATAACCTTGGTTCTCAGACACTTTCTTATCAGTCTGGAATGTGCACCTGGTCTTCATGTCTTTACACGTCTTAACTCCTCCAGTCGGGAGGAAAATATGTCAAAAAGTCAAGTCCTGGGTATGGTGAAAATTTGGACGGCTCCACAGTCGTGTGGCGCCTTCTAAATGGTGCTTGGAAAAAGAATGACGCTGGGCTTAAATGCATCGCACCTTATTAATGTAATGTTACAATTAAATCGCCGTGCAATGTGAATGTCGTGTGATGGAATGTCATTTTTTCATTCCTTAAAGCAGCAGTGAAAGCTCTTGATCACACTCTTAAGTGGTTCTCTGCCACGAAATCCAAATTATTGTGACTAATATGCAAATGGATTCACTTTCCTGTGTTTCTGCAGCAACACAAGTCCATGAAGCCATTTTTTGCAGTCACTGTTTGCCCAAATGGCTTATAATAATAATTTGGTAGTACATTAAGATGCTTTGTAAATCCAATCTTGCAGTGTATCTCCACAAGTTCCAACATACACAACCCATTTTATGGCCATGATACTATTGTTTTAAACTCACCCTAAGCCTGTTGGGCTCTTTCTCTGCCGCATAAATTACAGCCCTGAGAGACTTTGGGCTCCAACTTTATCTATGAAAGGTCAGGGACTTAATGGAGGTCATGAAAGTGCCAAGGAAGGTATTTACACAACAGTGGTCTGGCAAAGATTTATTACTATTTTTCTTCCCGCTTATCACTGACAATGCGTCCTTTTAAAGTTTTGACTCTTGTTTAAATTCGCCCTTGGTTATTGATTCTGATATTAAAGTCCAATTGTCAGTGTATCACGGCCTAATAAGCAAAACGCATGTTGATGTAGAAGTCCTTCTACACACACTTTTTATGTTAGTTTTTTTCTTTCGCCATGTGATCTTCTATTGCTTCTCTCTTCGTCCTGAAAAGTTATTGTTTATCACAAGACTCTCTGCTTCCTTCTTTTTTTTAAATGTTTTCTCTTTTCCTTCCTTCTGCTCAACACGTTCAAGCTTTTTGTGCATAATTTAGAATCTTCTTTTCCATTTTACAAGTTGGCCAATTTAAATTAGGTTGTTTTATTTGAAAAGCCTGTAATTCTCTTTTTCCTTTTTCACATAATCACAAATTTCTTATCACAAAATGAACATGTTAATTCTACTTCAAAGTGGACAAGTACACATCAATGTTATTTGCAATTTCTAATTTCTTCTCTGCTTTAATGAAAATTATAGCCCTTGCCAAATTTTTCCTGTATCATTTATATTTCTGCATTTCATTGCATCTCTGGCCTACTTTAATATAAACATCATCAACTGGAATATGAAATCTAAAATATTTATTTCTTCAATTCACCAAAAAGCAAAATCTAATTTCTATCCTCCTCCTCACAGGAGCCTCTCCACAGTCTGCTCCTAATTTCCAAATTCACTGTAGTTTTTCCACAACCACTCAAACCTACCAATGTCTCGAATCAAAATTTAAAAAATCAAGAAACACCTATGTTTTTGCAAAAATTCCTCATGTTCACTTTCAGAAGCTTCATCCAATTGTTAAAATTTCATAACACCTACTTCTCCCTTTTTAAGGCTACCCTCATCCAATATTCTGTTTCCTCAAAGCCATTTTTCTTCATCTTTTTGTGGTCTTTCTTTGTCTTTGCTATGATTGATTTCTGCAATGCGGCTATTTTTCGTGTTTTTAACTGACCATTAAAACCATGTTCAGCTTTCCATGAGTCTAAATACTGAATTTTATCAAGATCCTGTTTTTCGATGAACTTCCTTATCTACACTCATCTTTTTAAACCAGCCTAGGCGTCTGGGTTCAATTTCTTTATTTTTCAGAAAACGCACATCAGGCTATTTCTCTCTTTTCTTTTAAGCCTATCCCGTTGTATAAGTTATTTTATTTAATTTCAAATTTAAATGAATTTATCTCCTCAAATCATCTTCTTTATTAATTTCTTTTGTAAATTTGGGAATTATTTTTCCCAATAAGATCTCGTCACTCATAAGTAGCCTTTTGTTGGTTACTAATCCTTGATTCCATTTTATCTCTACTTCATCAATCCTTTTAGCATAATTCCAACCACTTTGATCACTCTCCCTGACATTTAGACACACAGACAGACACACAGACATATACACGGGCCCACAAAACGACACACACAGTTCTCAACACTGAACAACTACAAACAACAATAACATGTTAGTATAACAGCAACACAATCCATCTTTATCTTTTGCCCATAAGTCCTTTAATTTATCTACTATCGCTCATAATTATGTATGTGCAGCCCTGTAGGGCGAGTGCAGCCTCTGCCACAAATGCACACTGCCACTTATACACGCAGCACATTGAGGTGAGCGCTTTATTGGTTTATCTGTCTTTTTTTTTGGGGGGTTTCTCAGGATACAGGGGGCAGTTGCAAACCCCCTCCCCCTTCTTTACCTTCTTAAGATGCCCTTTATTAGTCCCACAATGGGGAAATTCGAGATTCGAACCCAGGCCTCCTGGGGAGACTGGGTCCTGAACGCGGCGCCTTAGACCACTCGGCCATCCTGGCAGCCAACAACTTTCTCTGTCATTCTCAAATACTGGTCCTGTTTATTACCCTTACTGCAGTACATAGGATAAAATACCAAATGGTATTTGTAATCCCCAATCACACCATTCACTCACTTTGCATACAGCAAAATGATCATTCCACATCTGGTGTTGTGTGTGCGGGTTTCTTTTTTTTTTTTCTCTTCAGCTTCTCTGCAAATTCTTCTCTCACTACCCTGAAACCTGATCCTTCAGGCTTGGCCCAGCCAGACCTCTTCTTTTGCTGTTGTCTGGTCAGCTACTTCTCCAAACCCACACACACACACACGCACGCACGCACGCACACACATTCTCACTGACTCAAACTTGTTCCTTTGTTCACACACACACAGCTGCACAGCCCCCAAAACACTTCAAATAAAAACCACCGAAAATAATGCCTTATTATTCCCTGAATTTCAATGTGAAATTGTGAGTAAGACCTTCTCCTGATTGCCACTCTTTTCCATTGTCGACACCGGAGGGAACCTTTTAATTTACGCGGAAACTTTGTCTCCCTTCTCTAGGCGGATCAATCTCTAAAATTTGCTCAGTTTATGGCCAAATTCGCTACCATCGACGCCGAGGAACAAATCAATTTGTTCACCGTGCTATCCGTGTCTAAAATTTGCTCAGTTTCAACGAGTTATGGTCAATTCGCTACCGATGAGTTATGGCCTAATTCGCTACCGATTATTTTTACATAACTCCTTGGACTAGCACGATGCAGTTTTTGTTACCGTACTGACTAAACGGTCGAGGCCCGGCCTCTGCGCGCGCTTGTCTCACTCTCACCTCTTTCACTCCCCTTCCAATTATTTTAAATTTTAAAATGGTGGCACAAAATAATTTGAAAAACAATACCTGGCTTCCTCCGGATCCGCCTGGTCCGACAGGGAACCGACATCCGGGCGGACGGCCGCGCCGCAGCTCAGGGACCCGCTTTCAAATGGTGAAGCGCTGACGTCAGATTCGTTGGCCCCCGAAATATCCAGCGACGTCCGTCCGTCCGGGTGTGGCTCCCGGGTTTCGGCACCAATAAATGTCAGGTTTAAAAGGTCCTGACGCCTTCATTAGACTGAATTAAATGCAGAGAACCAGAGGAATAACCAGGGAAGGTTTTGTCTTTTCTCCATCGCGATGGGAGGAGAAGCCAGGAAGTGAAGTAGACGTCTTGCCAGTTCACTCTCCCGCACTCTCACTGACTCCTTCGCCCATCCCTCCGGACTTTATTCAGAGAAAAACGAAACCTATGGAAAGTGAAACTTAAAACAAGCGTGTGGGTGTGCGCATGTGTGCTGAAGCAATGATGTGCGTGTCTGTGAGTGTGTGTGTAATTATCATTGATACAAATAGTGTATAAAAAACATGATTAAAAATACACAAACTATTTACATACTCTCACATTTTGCTTGGTACTTTCAATGGGCTCTGTCTGAGGTGGGATTCAAACCCACGCCTCCTGGGGAGACTGCGACCTGAACGCAACGCCTTAGACCGCTCCGCCATCCTGGCACCTGGTAATGCTCTCTTGAATGTGTTTGCTTTGTTCTTGCTTGGTACTTTCAATGGGATCTGTCTGAGGTGGGATTCGAATCCACGCCTCCTGGGGAGACTGCGACCTGAACGCAACGCCTTAGACCACTCCGCCATCCTGGCACCTGGTAATGCTCTCTTGAATGTGTTTGCTTTGTTCTTGCTTGGTACTTTCAATGGGCTCTGTCTGAGGTGGGACTCGAACCCACGCCTCCTGGGGAGACTGCGACCTGAACGCAACGCCTTAGACCGCTCCGCCATCCTGGCACCTGCTAATGCTCTCTTGAATGTGTTTGCTTTGTTCTTGCTTGGTACTTTCAATGGGCTCTGTCTGAGGCGGGATTCGAACCCACGCCTCCTGGGGAGACTGCGACCTGAACGCTACGCCTAAGACCGCTCCGCCATCCTTGCAGCTGGTAATGCTCTCTTGACTGTGTTTGCTTTCTTCTTGCTTGGTACTTTCAATGGGCTCTGTCTGCTGCGGGATTTTAACCCACGCCTCCTGGGGAGACTGCGACCTGAACGCAACGCCTTAGACCGCTCCGCCATCCAGGCAACTGGTAATGCTCTCTTGACCGTGTTTCCTTTGTTACTGCTTGGTACTTTCAATGGGCTCTCTCTGAGGTGGGATTCGAACCCACGTCACCTGGGGAGACTGCGACCTGAACGCAACGCCTTAGACCGCTCCGCCATCCTGGCACCTGGTAATGCTCTCTTGAATGTGTTTGCTTTGTTCTTCCTTGGTACTTTCAATGGGCTCTGTCTGAGGTGGGATTAGAACCCACGCCTCCTGGGGAGACTGCGACCTGAACGCAACGCCTTAGACCGCTCCGCCATCCTGGCACCTGGTAATGCTCACTTGAATGTGTTTGCTTTGTTCTTGCTTGGTATTTTCAATGGGCTCTGTCTGAGGTGGGATTCGAACCCACGCCTCCTGGGGAGACTGCGACCTGAACGCAGCGCCTTAGACCGCTCTGCCATCCTGGCAACTGGTAATGCTCTCTTGACTGTGTTTGCTTTGTTCTTGCTTGGTACTTTCAATGGGCTCTGTCTGAGGCGGGATTCGAACCCACGCCTCCAGGGGAGACTGCGACCTGAACGCAACGCCTTAGACCGCTCCGCCATCCTGGCACCTGGTAATGCTCTCTTGAATGTGTTTGCTTTGTTCTTGCTTGGTACTTTCAATGGGCACTGTCTGAGGTGGGATTCGAACCCACGCCTCCTGGGGAGACTGCGACCTGAACGCAACGCCTTAGACCGCTCCGCCATCCTGGCAACTGGTAATGCTCTCTTGACTGTGTTTGCTTTGTTCTTGCTTGGTACTTTCAATGGGCACTGTCTGAGGTGGGATTTTAACCCACGCCTCCTGGGGAGACTGCGACCTGAACGCAACGGCTTAGACCGCTCTGCCATCTTATCATCTGGTAATGCTCTCTGGAATGTGTTTGCTTTGTTCTTGCTTGGTACTTTCAATGGGCTCTGTCTGAGGTGGGATTCAAACCCACGCCTCCTGGGGAGACTGCGACCTGAACGCAACGCCTTAGACCGCTCCGCCATCCTGGCACCTGGTAATGCTCTCTTGAATGTGTTTGCTTTGTTCTTCCTTGGTACTTTCAATGGGCTCTGTCTGAGGTGGGATTAGAACCCACGCCTCCTGGGGAGACTGCGACCTGAACGCAATGCCTTAGACCGCTCCGCCATCCTGGCACCTGGTAATGCTCTCTTGAATGTGTTTGCTTTGTTCTTCCTTGGTACTTTCAATGGGCTCTGTCTGAGGTGGGATTAGAACCCACGCCTCCTGGGGAGACTGCGACCTGAACGCAACGCCTTAGACCGCTCCGCCATCCTGGCACCTGGTAATGCTCACTTGAATGTGTTTGCTTTGTTCTTGCTTGGTATTTTCAATGGGCTCTGTCTGAGGTGGGATTCGAACCCACGCCTCCTGGGGAGACTGCGACCTGAACGCAACGCCTTAGACCGCTCCGCCATCCTGGCACCTGGTAATGCTCTCTTGAATGTGTTTGCTTTGTTCTTGCTTGGTACTTTCAATGGGCTCTGTCTGAGGTGGGATTCGAACCCACGCCTCCTGGGGAGACTGCGACCTGAACGCAGCGCCTTAGACCGCTCTGCCATCCTGGCAACTGGTAATGCTCTCTTGACTGTGTTTGCTTTGTTCTTGCTTGGTACTTTCAATGGGCTCTGTCTGAGGCGGGATTCGAACCCACGCCTCCAGGGGAGACTGCGACCTGAACGCAACGCCTTAGACCGCTCCGCCATCCTGGCACCTGGTAATGCTCTCTTGAATGTGTTTCCTTTGTTACTGCTTGGTACTTTCAATGGGCTCTGTCTGAGGTGGGATTCGAACCCACGTCACCTGGGGAGACTGCGACCTGAACGCAACGCCTTAGACCGCTCCGCCATCCTGGCACCTGGTAATGCTCTCTTGAATGTGTTTGCTTTGTTCTTCCTTGGTACTTTCAATGGGCTCTGTCTGAGGTGGGATTAGAACCCACGCCTCCTGGGGAGACTGCGACCTGAACGCAACGCCTTAGACCGCTCCGCCATCCTGGCACCTGGTAATGCTCACTTGAATGTGTTTGCTTTGTTCTTGCTTGGTATTTTCAATGGGCTCTGTCTGAGGTGGGATTCGAACCCACGCCTCCTGGGGAGACTGCGACCTGAACGCAGCGCCTTAGACCGCTCTGCCATCCTGGCAACTGGTAATGCTCTCTTGACTGTGTTTGCTTTGTTCTTGCTTGGTACTTTCAATGGGCTCTGTCTGAGGCGGGATTCGAACCCACGCCTCCAGGGGAGACTGCGACCTGAACGCAACGCCTTAGACCGCTCCGCCATCCTGGCACCTGGTAATGCTCTCTTGAATGTGTTTGCTTTGTTCTTGCTTGGTACTTTCAATGGGCACTGTCTGAGGTGGGATTCGAACCCACGCCTCCTGGGGAGACTGCGACCTGAACGCAACGCCTTAGACCGCTCCGCCATCCTGGCAACTGGTAATGCTCTCTTGACTGTGTTTGCTTTGTTCTTGCTTGGTACTTTCAATGGGCACTGTCTGAGGTGGGATTTTAACCCACGCCTCCTGGGGAGACTGCGACCTGAACGCAACGGCTTAGACCGCTCTGCCATCTTATCATCTGGTAATGCTCTCTGGAATGTGTTTGCTTTGTTCTTGCTTGGTACTTTCAATGGGCTCTGTCTGAGGTGGGATTCAAACCCACGCCTCTTGGGGAGACTGCGACCTGAACGCAACGCCTTAGACCGCTCCGCCATCCTGGCACCTGGTAATGCTCTCTTGAATGTGTTTGCTTTGTTCTTCCTTGGTACTTTCAATGGGCTCTGTCTGAGGTGGGATTAGAACCCACGCCTCCTGGGGAGACTGCGACCTGAACGCAATGCCTTAGACCGCTCCGCCATCCTGGCACCTGGTAATGCTCTCTTGAATGTGTTTGCTTTGTTCTTCCTTGGTACTTTCAATGGGCTCTGTCTGAGGTGGGATTAGAACCCACGCCTCCTGGGGAGACTGCGACCTGAACGCAACGCCTTAGACCGCTCCGCCATCCTGGCACCTGGTAATGCTCACTTGAATGTGTTTGCTTTGTTCTTGCTTGGTATTTTCAATGGGCTCTGTCTGAGGTGGGATTCGAACCCACGCCTCCTGGGGAGACTGCGACCTGAACGCAACGCCTTAGACCGCTCCGCCATCCTGGCACCTGGTAATGCTCTCTTGAATGTGTTTGCTTTGTTCTTGCTTGGTACTTTCAATGGGCTCTGTCTGAGGTGGGATTCGAACCCACGCCTCCTGGGGAGACTGCGACCTGAACGCAACGCCTTACACCGCTTCGCCATCCTGGCAACTGGTAATGCTCTCTTGACCGTGTTTCCTTTGTTCTTGCTTGGTACTTTCAATGGGCTCTGTCTGAGGTGGGATTCGAACCCACGCCTCCTGGGGAGACTGCGACCTGAACGCAACGCCTTAGACCGCTCCGCCATCCTGGCAACTGGTAATGCTCTCTTGAATGTGTTTGCTTTGTTCTTGCTTGGTACTTTCAATGGGCTCTGTCTGAGGTGGGATTCAAACCCACGCCTCCTGGGGAGACTGCGACCTGAACGCAACGCCTTAGACCGCTCCGCCATCCTGGCACCTGGTAATGCTCTCTTGAATGTGTTTGCTTTGTTCTTGCTTGGTACTTTCAATGGGATCTGTCTGAGGTGGGATTCGAATCCACGCCTCCTGGGGAGACTGCGACCTGAACGCAACGCCTTAGACCACTCCGCCATCCTGGCACCTGGTAATGCTCTCTTGAATGTGTTTGCTTTGTTCTTGCTTGGTACTTTCAATGGGCTCTGTCTGAGGTGGGACTCGAACCCACGCCTCCTGGGGAGACTGCGACCTGAACGCAACGCCTTAGACCGCTCCGCCATCCTGGCACCTGCTAATGCTCTCTTGAATGTGTTTGCTTTGTTCTTGCTTGGTACTTTCAATGGGCTCTGTCTGAGGCGGGATTCGAACCCACGCCTCCTGGGGAGACTGCGACCTGAACGCTACGCCTAAGACCGCTCCGCCATCCTTGCAGCTGGTAATGCTCTCTTGACTGTGTTTGCTTTCTTCTTGCTTGGTACTTTCAATGGGCTCTGTCTGCTGCGGGATTTTAACCCACGCCTCCTGGGGAGACTGCGACCTGAACGCAACGCCTTAGACCGCTCCGCCATCCAGGCAACTGGTAATGCTCTCTTGACCGTGTTTCCTTTGTTACTGCTTGGTACTTTCAATGGGCTCTGTCTGAGGTGGGATTCGAACCCACGTCACCTGGGGAGACTGCGACCTGAACGCAACGCCTTAGACCGCTCCGCCATCCTGGCACCTGGTAATGCTCTCTTGAATGTGTTTGCTTTGTTCTTCCTTGGTACTTTCAATGGGCTCTGTCTGAGGTGGGATTAGAACCCACGCCTCCTGGGGAGACTGCGACCTGAACGCAACGCCTTAGACCGCTCCGCCATCCTGGCACCTGGTAATGCTCACTTGAATGTGTTTGCTTTGTTCTTGCTTGGTATTTTCAATGGGCTCTGTCTGAGGTGGGATTCGAACCCACGCCTCCTGGGGAGACTGCGACCTGAACGCAGCGCCTTAGACCGCTCTGCCATCCTGGCAACTGGTAATGCTCTCTTGACTGTGTTTGCTTTGTTCTTGCTTGGTACTTTCAATGGGCTCTGTCTGAGGCGGGATTCGAACCCACGCCTCCAGGGGAGACTGCGACCTGAACGCAACGCCTTAGACCGCTCCGCCATCCTGGCACCTGGTAATGCTCTCTTGAATGTGTTTGCTTTGTTCTTGCTTGGTACTTTCAATGGGCACTGTCTGAGGTGGGATTCGAACCCACGCCTCCTGGGGAGACTGCGACCTGAACGCAACGCCTTAGACCGCTCCGCCATCCTGGCAACTGGTAATGCTCTCTTGACTGTGTTTGCTTTGTTCTTGCTTGGTACTTTCAATGGGCACTGTCTGAGGTGGGATTTTAACCCACGCCTCCTGGGGAGACTGCGACCTGAACGCAACGGCTTAGACCGCTCTGCCATCTTATCATCTGGTAATGCTCTCTGGAATGTGTTTGCTTTGTTCTTGCTTGGTACTTTCAATGGGCTCTGTCTGAGGTGGGATTCAAACCCACGCCTCCTGGGGAGACTGCGACCTGAACGCAACGCCTTAGACCGCTCCGCCATCCTGGCACCTGGTAATGCTCTCTTGAATGTGTTTGCTTTGTTCTTCCTTGGTACTTTCAATGGGCTCTGTCTGAGGTGGGATTAGAACCCACGCCTCCTGGGGAGACTGCGACCTGAACGCAATGCCTTAGACCGCTCCGCCATCCTGGCACCTGGTAATGCTCTCTTGAATGTGTTTGCTTTGTTCTTCCTTGGTACTTTCAATGGGCTCTGTCTGAGGTGGGATTAGAACCCACGCCTCCTGGGGAGACTGCGACCTGAACGCAACGCCTTAGACCGCTCCGCCATCCTGGCACCTGGTAATGCTCACTTGAATGTGTTTGCTTTGTTCTTGCTTGGTATTTTCAATGGGCTCTGTCTGAGGTGGGATTCGAACCCACGCCTCCTGGGGAGACTGCGACCTGAACGCAACGCCTTAGACCGCTCCGCCATCCTGGCACCTGGTAATGCTCTCTTGAATGTGTTTGCTTTGTTCTTGCTTGGTACTTTCAATGGGCTCTGTCTGAGGTGGGATTCGAACCCACGCCTCCTGGGGAGACTGCGACCTGAACGCAACGCCTTACACCGCTTCGCCATCCTGGCAACTGGTAATGCTCTCTTGACCGTGTTTCCTTTGTTCTTGCTTGGTACTTTCAATGGGCTCTGTCTGAGGTGGGATTCGAACCCACGCCTCCTGGGGAGACTGCGACCTGAACGCAACGCCTTAGACCGCTCCGCCATCCTGGCAACTGGTAATGCTCTCTTGAATGTGTTTGCTTTGTTCTTGCTTGGTACTTTCAATGGGCTCTGTCTGAGGTGGGATTCAAACCCACGCCTCCTGGGGAGACTGCGACCTGAACGCAACGCCTTAGACCGCTCCGCCATCCTGGCACCTGGTAATGCTCTCTTGAATGTGTTTGCTTTGTTCTTGCTTGGTACTTTCAATGGGATCTGTCTGAGGTGGGATTCGAATCCACGCCTCCTGGGGAGACTGCGACCTGAACGCAACGCCTTAGACCACTCCGCCATCCTGGCACCTGGTAATGCTCTCTTGAATGTGTTTGCTTTGTTCTTGCTTGGTACTTTCAATGGGCTCTGTCTGAGGTGGGACTCGAACCCACGCCTCCTGGGGAGACTGCGACCTGAACGCAACGCCTTAGACCGCTCCGCCATCCTGGCACCTGCTAATGCTCTCTTGAATGTGTTTGCTTTGTTCTTGCTTGGTACTTTCAATGGGCTCTGTCTGAGGCGGGATTCGAACCCACGCCTCCTGGGGAGACTGCGACCTGAACGCTACGCCTAAGACCGCTCCGCCATCCTTGCAGCTGGTAATGCTCTCTTGACTGTGTTTGCTTTCTTCTTGCTTGGTACTTTCAATGGGCTCTGTCTGCTGCGGGATTTTAACCCACGCCTCCTGGGGAGACTGCGACCTGAACGCAACGCCTTAGACCGCTCCGCCATCCAGGCAACTGGTAATGCTCTCTTGACCGTGTTTCCTTTGTTACTGCTTGGTACTTTCAATGGGCTCTGTCTGAGGTGGGATTCGAACCCACGTCACCTGGGGAGACTGCGACCTGAACGCAACGCCTTAGACCGCTCCGCCATCCTGGCACCTGGTAATGCTCTCTTGAATGTGTTTGCTTTGTTCTTCCTTGGTACTTTCAATGGGCTCTGTCTGAGGTGGGATTAGAACCCACGCCTCCTGGGGAGACTGCGACCTGAACGCAACGCCTTAGACCGCTCCGCCATCCTGGCACCTGGTAATGCTCACTTGAATGTGTTTGCTTTGTTCTTGCTTGGTATTTTCAATGGGCTCTGTCTGAGGTGGGATTCGAACCCACGCCTCCTGGGGAGACTGCGACCTGAACGCAGCGCCTTAGACCGCTCTGCCATCCTGGCAACTGGTAATGCTCTCTTGACTGTGTTTGCTTTGTTCTTGCTTGGTACTTTCAATGGGCTCTGTCTGAGGCGGGATTCGAACCCACGCCTCCAGGGGAGACTGCGACCTGAACGCAACGCCTTAGACCGCTCCGCCATCCTGGCACCTGGTAATGCTCTCTTGAATGTGTTTGCTTTGTTCTTGCTTGGTACTTTCAATGGGCTCTGTCTGAGGTGGGATTCGAACCCACGCCTCCTGGGGAGACTGCGACCTGAACGCAACGCCTTAGACCGCTCCGCCATCCTGGCAACTGGTAATGCTCTCTTGACTGTGTTTGCTTTGTTCTTGCTTGGTACTTTCAATGGGCACTGTCTGAGGTGGGATTTTAACCCACGCCTCCTGGGGAGACTGCGACCTGAACGCAACGGCTTAGACCGCTCTGCCATCTTATCATCTGGTAATGCTCTCTGGAATGTGTTTGCTTTGTTCTTGCTTGGTACTTTCAATGGGCTCTGTCTGAGGTGGGATTCAAACCCACGCCTCCTGGGGAGACTGCGACCTGAACGCAACGCCTTAGACCGCTCCACCATCCTGGCACCTGGTAATGCTCTCTTGAATGTGTTTGCTTTGTTCTTGCTTGGTACTTTCAATGGGCTCTGTCTGAGGTGGGATTCGAACCCACGCCTCCTGGGGAGACTGCGACCTGAACGCAACGCCTTAGACCGCTCCGCCATCCTGGCAACTGGTAATGCTCTCTTGACTGTGTTTGCTTTGTTCTTGCTTGGTACTTTCAATGGGCACTGTCTGAGGTGGGATTTTAACCCACGCCTCCTGGGGAGACTGCGACCTGAACGCAACGGCTTAGACCGCTCTGCCATCTTATCATCTGGTAATGCTCTCTGGAATGTGTTTGCTTTGTTCTTGCTTGGTACTTTCAATGGGCTCTGTCTGAGGTGGGATTCAAACCCACGCCTCCTGGGGAGACTGCGACCTGAACGCAACGCCTTAGACCGCTCCGCCATCCTGGCACCTGGTAATGCTCTCTTGAATGTGTTTGCTTTGTTCTTCCTTGGTACTTTCAATGGGCTCTGTCTGAGGTGGGATTAGAACCCACGCCTCCTGGGGAGACTGCGACCTGAACGCAATGCCTTAGACCGCTCCGCCATCCTGGCACCTGGTAATGCTCTCTTGAATGTGTTTGCTTTGTTCTTCCTTGGTACTTTCAATGGGCTCTGTCTGAGGTGGGATTAGAACCCACGCCTCCTGGGGAGACTGCGACCTGAACGCAACGCCTTAGACCGCTCCGCCATCCTGGCACCTGGTAATGCTCACTTGAATGTGTTTGCTTTGTTCTTGCTTGGTATTTTCAATGGGCTCTGTCTGAGGTGGGATTCGAACCCACGCCTCCTGGGGAGACTGCGACCTGAACGCAACGCCTTAGACCGCTCCGCCATCCTGGCACCTGGTAATGCTCTCTTGAATGTGTTTGCTTTGTTCTTGCTTGGTACTTTCAATGGGCTCTGTCTGAGGTGGGATTCGAACCCACGCCTCCTGGGGAGACTGCGACCTGAACGCAACGCCTTACACCGCTTCGCCATCCTGGCAACTGGTAATGCTCTCTTGACCGTGTTTCCTTTGTTCTTGCTTGGTACTTTCAATGGGCTCTGTCTGAGGTGGGATTCGAACCCACGCCTCCTGGGGAGACTGCGACCTGAACGCAACGCCTTAGACCGCTCCGCCATCCTGGCAACTGGTAATGCTCTCTTGAATGTGTTTGCTTTGTTCTTGCTTGGTACTTTCAATGGGCTCTGTCTGAGGTGGGATTCAAACCCACGCCTCCTGGGGAGACTGCGACCTGAACGCAACGCCTTAGACCGCTCCGCCATCCTGGCACCTGGTAATGCTCTCTTGAATGTGTTTGCTTTGTTCTTGCTTGGTACTTTCAATGGGATCTGTCTGAGGTGGGATTCGAATCCACGCCTCCTGGGGAGACTGCGACCTGAACGCAACGCCTTAGACCACTCCGCCATCCTGGCACCTGGTAATGCTCTCTTGAATGTGTTTGCTTTGTTCTTGCTTGGTACTTTCAATGGGCTCTGTCTGAGGTGGGACTCGAACCCACGCCTCCTGGGGATACTGCGACCTGAACGCAACGCCTTAGACCGCTCCGCCATCCTGGCACCTGCTAATGCTCTCTTGAATGTGTTTGCTTTGTTCTTGCTTGGTACTTTCAATGGGCTCTGTCTGAGGCGGGATTCGAACCCACGCCTCCTGGGGAGACTGCGACCTGAACGCTACGCCTAAGACCGCTCCGCCATCCTTGCAGCTGGTAATGCTCTCTTGACTGTGTTTGCTTTCTTCTTGCTTGGTACTTTCAATGGGCTCTGTCTGCTGCGGGATTTTAACCCACGCCTCCTGGGGAGACTGCGACCTGAACGCAACGCCTTAGACCGCTCCGCCATCCAGGCAACTGGTAATGCTCTCTTGACCGTGTTTCCTTTGTTACTGCTTGGTACTTTCAATGGGCTCTGTCTGAGGTGGGATTCGAACCCACGTCACCTGGGGAGACTGCGACCTGAACGCAACGCCTTAGACCGCTCCGCCATCCTGGCACCTGGTAATGCTCTCTTGAATGTGTTTGCTTTGTTCTTCCTTGGTACTTTCAATGGGCTCTGTCTGAGGTGGGATTAGAACCCACGCCTCCTGGGGAGACTGCGACCTGAACGCAACGCCTTAGACCGCTCCGCCATCCTGGCACCTGGTAATGCTCACTTGAATGTGTTTGCTTTGTTCTTGCTTGGTATTTTCAATGGGCTCTGTCTGAGGTGGGATTCGAACCCACGCCTCCTGGGGAGACTGCGACCTGAACGCAGCGCCTTAGACCGCTCTGCCATCCTGGCAACTGGTAATGCTCTCTTGACTGTGTTTGCTTTGTTCTTGCTTGGTACTTTCAATGGGCTCTGTCTGAGGCGGGATTCGAACCCACGCCTCCAGGGGAGACTGCGACCTGAACGCAACGCCTTAGACCGCTCCGCCATCCTGGCACCTGGTAATGCTCTCTTGAATGTGTTTGCTTTGTTCTTGCTTGGTACTTTCAATGGGCTCTGTCTGAGGTGGGATTCGAACCCACGCCTCCTGGGGAGACTGCGACCTGAACGCAACGCCTTAGACCGCTCCGCCATCCTGGCAACTGGTAATGCTCTCTTGACTGTGTTTGCTTTGTTCTTGCTTGGTACTTTCAATGGGCACTGTCTGAGGTGGGATTTTAACCCACGCCTCCTGGGGAGACTGCGACCTGAACGCAACGGCTTAGACCGCTCTGCCATCTTATCATCTGGTAATGCTCTCTGGAATGTGTTTGCTTTGTTCTTGCTTGGTACTTTCAATGGGCTCTGTCTGAGATGGGATTCAAACCCACGCCTCCTGGGGAGACTGCGACCTGAACGCAACGCCTTAGACCGCTCCGCCATCCTGGCACCTGGTAATGCTCTCTTGAATGTGTTTGCTTTGTTCTTCCTTGGTACTTTCAATGGGCTCTGTCTGAGGTGGGATTAGAACCCACGCCTCCTGGGGAGACTGCGACCTGAACGCAATGCCTTAGACCGCTCCGCCATCCTGGCACCTGGTAATGCTCTCTTGAATGTGTTTGCTTTGTTCTTCCTTGGTACTTTCAATGGGCTCTGTCTGAGGTGGGATTCAAACCCACGCCTCCTGGGGAGACTGCGACCTGAACGCAACGCCTTAGACCGCTCCGCCATCCTGGCACCTGGTAATGCTCTTTTGAATGTGTTTGCTTTGTTCTTGCTTGGTACTTTCAATGGGCTCTGTCTGAGGTGGGATTCGAACCCACGCCTCCTGGGGAGACTGCGACCTGAACGCAACGCCTTAGACCGCTCCGCCATCCTGGCAGCTGGAAATGCTCTCTTGACTGTGTTTGCTTTGTTATTGCTTGGTACTTTCAATGGGCTCTGTCTGAGACGGCATTCGAACCCACGCCTCCTGGGGAGACTGCGACCTGAACGCAACGCCTTAGACCGCTCCGCCATCCTGGCACCTGGTAATGCTCTCTTTACTGTGTTTCCTATGTTCTTGCTTGGTACTTTCAATGGGCTCTATCTGAGGTGGGATTCGAACCCACGCCTCCTGGGGAGACTGCGACCTGAACGCAACGCCTTACACCGCTTCGCCATCCTGGCAACTGGTAATGCTCTCTTGACCGTGTTTCCTTTGTTATTGCTTGGTACTTTCAATGGGCTCTGTCTGAGGTGGGATTCGAACCCACGCCTCCTGGGGAGACTGCGACCTGAACGCAACGCCTTAGACCGCTCCGCCATCCTGGCAACTGGTAATGCTCTCTTGACTGTGTTTGCTTTGTTCTTGCTTGGTAGTTTCAATGGGCACTGTCTGAGGTGGGATTCGAACCCACGCCTCCTGGGGAGACTGCGACCTGAACGCAACGCCTTAGACCGCTCCGCCATCCTGGCAACTGGTAATGCTCTCTTGACTGTGTTTGCTTTGTTCTTGCTTGGTAGTTTCAATGGGCACTGTCTGAGGTGGGATTCGAACCCACGCCTGCTGGGGTGACTGTGACCTGAACGCAACGCCTTAGACCGCTCCGCCATCCTGGCACCTGGTAATGCTCTCTTGAATGTGTTTGCTTTGTTCTTGCTTGGTACTTTCAATGGGCTCTGTCTGAGGTGGGATTCGAACCCACGCCTCCTGGGGAGACTGCGACCTGAACGCAACGCCTTACACCGCTTCGCCATCCTGGCAACTGGTAATGCTCTCTTGACCGTGTTTCCTTTGTTCTTGCTTGGTACTTTCAATGGGCTCTGTCTGAGGTGGGATTCGAACCCACGCCTCCTGGGGAGACTGCGACCTGAACGCAACGCCTTAGACCGCTCCGCCATCCTGGCAACTGGTAATGCTCTCTTGAATGTGTTTGCTTTGTTCTTGCTTGGTACTTTCAATGGGCTCTGTCTGAGGTGGGATTAGAACCCACGCCACCTGGTGAGACTGCGACCTGAACGCAACGCTTAAGACCGCTCCGCCATCCTGGCACCTGGTAATGCTCTCTTGAATGTGTTTGCTTTGTTCTTGCTTGGTACTTTCAATGGGCTCTGTCTGAGGTGGGATTCGAACCCACGCCTCCTGGGGAGACTGCGACCTGAACGCAACGCCTTAGACCGCTCCGCCATCCAGGCACCTGGTAATGCTCTCTTGAATGTGTTTGCTTTGTTCTTGCTTGGTACTTTCAATGGGCTCTGTCTGAGGTGGGATTCGAACCCACACCTCCTGGGGAGACTGCGACCTGAAAGCAACGCCTTAGACCGCTCCGCCATCCTGGCAACTGGTAATGCTCTCTTGAATGTGTTTGCTTTGTTCTTGCTTGGTACTTTCAATGGGCTCTGTCTGAGGTGGGATTCGAACCCACACCTCCTGGGGAGACTGCGACCTGAACGCAACGCCTTAGACCGCTCCGCCATCCTGGCAACTGGTAATGCTCTCTTGAATGTGTTTGCTTTGTTCTTGCTTGGTACTTTCAATGGGCTCTGTCTGAGGTGGGATTCGAACCCACACCTCCTGGGGAGACTGGGACCTGAACGCAACGCCTTAGACCGCTCCGCCATCCTGGCAACTGGTAATGCTCTCTTGAATGTGTTTGCTTTGTTCTTGCTTGGTACTTTCAATGGGCTCTATCTGAGGTGGGATTCGAACCCACGCCTCCTGGGGAGACTGCGACCTGAACGCAACGCCTTACACCGCTTCGCCATCCTGGCACCTGGTAATGCTCTCTTGACCGTGTTTCCTTTGTTATTGCTAGGTACTTTCAATGGGCTCTATCTGAGGTGGGATTCGAACCCACGCCTCCTGGGGAGACTGCGACCTGAACGCAACGCCTTACACCGCTTCGCCATCCTGGCAACTGGTAATGCTCTCTTGACCGTGTTTCCTTTGTTATTGCTAGGTACTTTCAATGGGCTCTGTCTGAGGTGGGATTCGAACCCACGCCTCCTGGGGGGACTGCGACCTGAACGCAACGCCTTAGACCGCTCCGCCATCCTGGCACTTGGTAATGCTCTCTTGAATGTGTTTGCTTTGTTCTTGCTTGGTACTTTCAATGGGCTCTGTCTGAGGTGGGATTCGAACCCACGCCTCCTGGGGAGACTGCGACCTGAACGCAACGCCTTAGACCGCTCCGCCATCCTGGCAACTGGTAATGCTCTCTTGACTGTGTTTGCTTTGTTCTTGCTTGGTAGTTTCAATGGGCACTGTCTGAGGTGGGATTCGAACCCACGCCTCCTGGGGAGACTGCGACCTGAACGCAACGACTTAGACCGCTCCGCCATCCTGGCACCTGGTAATGCTCTCTTGAATGTGTTTGCTTTGTTCTTGCTTGGTACTTTCAATGGGCACTGTCTGAGGTGGGATTCGAACCCACGCCTCCCGGGGAGACTGCGACCTGAACGCAACGCCTTAGACCGTTCCGCCATGCTGGCAACTGGTAATGCTCTCTTGACTGTGTTTGCTTTGTTCTTGCTTGGTACTTTCAATGGGCACTGTCTGAGGTGGGATTTGAACCCACGCCTCCTGGGGAGACTGCGACCTGAACGCAATGCCTGAGACCGCTCTGCCATCTTATCATCTGGTAATGCTCTCTTGACTGTGTTTGCTTTGTTCTTGCTTGGTACTTTCAATGGGCTCTGTCTGAGGTGGGATTCGAACCCACGCCTCCTGGGGAGACTGCGACCTGAACGCTACGCCTAAGACCGCTCCGCCATCCTTGCAGCTGGTAATGCTCTCTTGACTGTGTTTGCTTTCTTCTTGCTTGGTACTTTCAATGGGCTCTGTCTGAGGCGGGATTCGAACCCACGCCTCCTGGGGAGACTGCGACCTGAACGCTACGCCTAAGACCGCTCCGCCATCCTTGCAGCTGGTAATGCTCTCTTGACTGTGTTTGCTTTCTTCTTGCTTGGTACTTTCAATGGGCTCTGTCTGCTGCGGGATTTTAACCCACGCCTCCTGGGGAGACTGCGACCTGAACGCAACGGCTTAGACCGCTCTGCCATCTTATCATCTGGTAATGCTCTCTTGAATGTGTTTGCTTTGTTCTTGCTTGGTACTTTCAATGGGCTCTGTCTGAGGTGGGATTCAAACCCACGCCTCCTGGGGAGACTGCGACCTGAACGCAACGCCTTAGACCGCTCCGCCATCCAGGCAACTGGTAATGCTCTCTTGACCGTGTTTCCTTTGTTACTGCTTGGTACTTTCAATGGGCTCTGTCTGAGGTGGGATTCGAACCCACGTCACCTGGGGAGACTGCGACCTGAACGCAACGCCTTAGACCGCTCCGCCATCCTGGCACCTGGTAATGCTCTCTTGAATGTGTTTGCTTTGTTCTTCCTTGGTACTTTCAATGGGCTCTGTCTGAGGTGGGATTAGAACCCACGCCTCCTGGGGAGACTGCGACCTGAACGCAACGCCTTAGACCGCTCCGCCATCCTGGCACCTGGTAATGCTCACTTGAATGTGTTTGCTTTGTTCTTGCTTGGTATTTTCAATGGGCTCTGTCTGAGGTGGGATTCGAACCCACGCCTCCTGGGGAGACTGCGACCTGAACGCAGCGCCTTAGACCGCTCTGCCATCCTGGCAACTGGTAATGCTCTCTTGACTGTGTTTGCTTTGTTCTTGCTTCGTACTTTCAATGGGCTCTGTCTGAGGCGGGATTCGAACC
Organism: Idiotropiscis lumnitzeri; assembly: GCF_059441095.1. Taxonomy (NCBI): domain Eukaryota; kingdom Metazoa; phylum Chordata; class Actinopteri; order Syngnathiformes; family Syngnathidae; genus Idiotropiscis; species Idiotropiscis lumnitzeri. Next base: position 168,905 of record NW_028283761.1, on the reverse strand, counting down.
CACGCCTCCAGGGGAGACTGCGACCTGAACGCAACGCCTTAGACCGCTCCGCCATCCTGGCACCTGGTAATGCTCTCTTGAATGTGTTTGCTTTGTTCTTGCTTGGTACTTTCAATGGGCTCTGTCTGAGGTGGGATTCGAACCCACGCCTCCTGGGGAGACTGCGACCTGAACGCAACGCCTTAGACCGCTCCGCCATCCTGGCAACTGGTAATGCTCTCTTGACTGTGTTTGCTTTGTTCTTGCTTGGTACTTTCAATGGGCACTGTCTGAGGTGGGATTTTAACCCACGCCTCCTGGGGAGACTGCGACCTGAACGCAACGGCTTAGACCGCTCTGCCATCTTATCATCTGGTAATGCTCTCTGGAATGTGTTTGCTTTGTTCTTGCTTGGTACTTTCAATGGGCTCTGTCTGAGGTGGGATTCAAACCCACGCCTCCTGGGGAGACTGCGTCCTGAACGCAACGCCTTAGACCGCTCCGCCATCCTGGCACCTGGTAATGCTCTCTTGAATGTGTTTGCTTTGTTCTTCCTTGGTACTTTCAATGGGCTCTGTCTGAGGTGGGATTAGAACCCACGCCTCCTGGGGAGACTGCGACCTGAACGCAACGCCTTAGACCGCTCCGCCATCCTGGCACCTGGTAATGCTCTCTTGAATGTGTTTGCTTTGTTCTTCCTTGGTACTTTCAATGGGCTCTGTCTGAGGTGGGATTAGAACCCACGCCTCCTGGGGAGACTGCGACCTGAACGCAACGCCTTAGACCGCTCCGCCATCCTGGCACTTGGTAATGCTCTCTTGAATGTGTTTGCTTTGTTCTTGCTTGGTACTTTCAATGGGCTCTGTCTGAGGTGGGATTCAAACCCACGCCTCCTGGGGAGACTGCGACCTGAACGCAACGCCTTAGACCGCTCCGCCATCCTGGCAACTGGTAATGCTCTCTTGACTGTGTTTGCTTTGTTCTTGCTTGGTACTTTCAATGGGCACTGTCTGAGGTGGGATTCGAACCCACGCCTCCTGGGGTGACTGCGACCTGAACGCAACGCCTTAGACCGCTCCGCCATCCTGGCAACTGGTAATGCTCTCTTGACTGTGTTTGCTTTGTTGTTGCTTGGTAGTTTCAATGGGCACTGTCTGAGGTGGGATTCGAACCCACGCCTCCTGGGGAGACTGCGACCTGAACGCAACGCCTTAGACCGCTCCGCCATCCTGGCAACTGGTAATGCTCTCTTGACTGTGTTTGCTTTGTTCTTGCTTGGTACTTTCAATGGGCACTGTCTGAGGTGGGATTCGAACCCACGCCTCCTGGGGAGACTGCGACCTGAACGCAACGGCTTAGACCGCACTGCCATCTTATCATCTGGTAATGCTCTCTTGAATGTGTTTGCTTTGTTCTTGCTTGGTACTTTCAATGGGCTCTGTCTGAGGTGGGATTCAAACCCACGCCTCCTGGGGAGACTGCGACCTGAACGCAACGCCTTAGACCGCTCCGCCATCCTGGCACCTGGTAATGCTCTCTTGAATGTGTTTGCTTTGTTCTTCCTTGGTACTTTCAATGGGCTCTGTCTGAGGTGGGATTAGAACCCACGCCTCCTGGGGAGACTGCGACCTGAACGCAACGCCTTAGACCGCTCCGCCATCCTGGCACCTGGTAATGCTCTCTTGAATGTGTTTGCTTTGTTCTTGCTTGGTACTTTCAATGGGCTCTGTCTGAGGTGGGATTCGAACCCACGCCTCCTGGGGAGACTGCGACCTGAACGCAACGCCTTAGACCACTCCGCCATCCTGGCACCTGGTAATGCTCTCTTGAATGTGTTTGCTTTGTTCTTGCTTGGTACTTTCAATGGGCTCTGTCTGAGGTGGGACTCGAACCCACGCCTCCTGGGGAGACTGCGACCTGAACGCAACGCCTTAGACCGCTCCGCCATCCTGGCACCTGCTAATGCTCTCTTGAATGTGTTTGCTTTGTTCTTGCTTGGTACTTTCAATGGGCTCTGTCTGAGGCGGGATTCGAACCCACGCCTCCTGGGGAGACTGCGACCTGAACGCTACGCCTAAGACCGCTCCGCCATCCTTGCAGCTGGTAATGCTCTCTTGACTGTGTTTGCTTTCTTCTTGCTTGGTACTTTCAATGGGCTCTGTCTGCTGCGGGATTTTAACCCACGCCTCCTGGGGAGACTGCGACCTGAACGCAACGGCTTAGACCGCTCTGCCATCTTATCATCTGGTAATGCTCTCTTGAATGTGTTTGCTTTGTTCTTGCTTGGTACTTTCAATGGGCTCTGTCTGAGGTGGGATTCAAACCCACGCCTCCTGGGGAGACTGCGACCTGAACGCAACGCCTTAGACCGCTCCGCCATCCAGGCAACTGGTAATGCTCTCTTGACCGTGTTTCCTTTGTTACTGCTTGGTACTTTCAATGGGCTCTGTCTGAGGTGGGATTCGAACCCACGTCACCTGGGGAGACTGCGACCTGAACGCAACGCCTTAGACCGCTCCGCCATCCTGGCACCTGGTAATGCTCTCTTGAATGTGTTTGCTTTGTTCTTCCTTGGTACTTTCAATGGGCTCTGTCTGAGGTGGGATTAGAACCCACGCCTCCTGGGGAGACTGCGACCTGAACGCAACGCCTTAGACCGCTCCGCCATCCTGGCACCTGGTAATGCTCACTTGAATGTGTTTGCTTTGTTCTTGCTTGGTATTTTCAATGGGCTCTGTCTGAGGTGGGATTCGAACCCACGCCTCCTGGGGAGACTGCGACCTGAACGCAGCGCCTTAGACCGCTCTGCCATCCTGGCAACTGGTAATGCTCTCTTGACTGTGTTTGCTTTGTTCTTGCTTGGTACTTTCAATGGGCTCTGTCTGAGGCGGGATTCGAACCCACGCCTCCAGGGGAGACTGCGACCTGAACGCAACGCCTTAGACCGCTCCGCCATCCTGGCACCTGGTAATGTTCTCTTGAATGTGTTTGCTTTGTTCTTGCTTGGTACTTTCAATGGGCTCTGTCTGAGGTGGGATTCGAACCCACGCCTCCTGGGGAGACTGCGACCTGAACGCAACGCCTTAGACCGCTCCGCCATCCTGGCAACTGGTAATGCTCTCTTGACTGTGTTTGCTTTGTTCTTGCTTGGTACTTTCAATGGGCACTGTCTGAGGTGGGATTTTAACCCACGCCTCCTGGGGAGACTGCGACCTGAACGCAACGGCTTAGACCGCTCTGCCATCTTATCATCTGGTAATGCTCTCTGGAATGTGTTTGCTTTGTTCTTGCTTGGTATTTTCAATGGGCTCTGTCTGAGGTGGGATTCGAACCCACGTCACCTGGGGAGACTGCGACCTGAACGCAACGCCTTAGACCGCTCCGCCATCCTGGCACCTGGTAATGCTCTCTTGAATGTGTTTGCTTTGTTCTTCCTTGGTACTTTCAATGGGCTCTGTCTGAGGTGGGATTAGAACCCACGCCTCCTGGGGAGACTGCGACCTGAACGCAACGCCTTAGACCGCTCCGCCATCCTGGCACCTGGTAATGCTCACTTGAATGTGTTTGCTTTGTTCTTGCTTGGTATTTTCAATGGGCTCTGTCTGAGGTGGGATTCGAACCCACGCCTCCTGGGGAGACTGCGACCTGAACGCAGCGCCTTAGACCGCTCCGCCATCCTGGCACCTGGTAATGCTCTCTTGAATGTGTTTGCTTTGTTCTTCCTTGGTACTTTCAATGGGCTCTGTCTGAGGTGGGATTAGAACCCACGCCTCCTGGGGAGACTGCGACCTGAACGCAACGCCTTAGACCGCTCCGCCATCCTAGCACCTGGTAATGCTCTCTTGAATGTGTTTGCTTTGTTCTTCCTTGGTACTTTCAATGGGCTCTGTCTGAGGTGGGATTAGAACCCACGCCTCCTGGGGAGACTGCGACCTGAACGCAACGCCTTAGACCGCTGCGCCATCCTGGCACCTGGTAATGCTCTCTTGAATGTGTTTGCTTTGTTCTTGCTTGGTACTTTCAATGGGCTCTGTCTGAGGTGGGATTCAAACCCACGCCTCCTGGGGAGACTGCGACCTGAACGCAACGCCTTAGACCGCTCCGCCATCCTGGCACCTGGTAATGCTCTCTTGAATGTGTTTGCTTTGTTCTTGCTTGGTACTTTCAATGGGCTCTGTCTGAGGTGGGATTCGAACCCACGCCTCCTGGGGAGACTGCGACCTGAACGCAACGGCTTTGACCGCACTGCCATCTTATCATCTGGTAATGCTCTCTTGAATGTGTTTGCTTTGTTCTTGCTTGGTACTTTCAATGGGCTCTGTCTGAGGTGGGATTCAAACCCACGCCTCCTGGGGAGACTGCGACCTGAACGCAACGCCTTAGACCGCTCCGCCATCCTGGCAACTGGTAATGCTCTCTTGACTGTGTTTGCTTTGTTCTTGCTTGGTACTTTCAATGGGCACTGTCTGAGGTGGGATTTTAACCCACGCCTCCTGGGGAGACTGCGACCTGAACGCAACGGCTTAGACCGCTCTGCCATCTTATCATCTGGTAATGCTCTCTGGAATGTGTTTGCTTTGTTCTTGCTTGGTACTTTCAATGGGCTCTGTCTGAGGTGGGATTCAAACCCACGCCTCCTGGGGAGACTGCGACCTGAACGCAACGCCTTAGACCGCTCCGCCATCCTGGCACCTGGTAATGCTCTCTTGAATGTGTTTGCTTTGTTCTTCCTTGGTACTTTCAATGGGCTCTGTCTGAGGTGGGATTAGAACCCACGCCTCCTGGGGAGACTGCGACCTGAACGCAATGCCTTAGACCGCTGCGCCATCCTGGCACCTGGTAATGCTCTCTTGAATGTGTTTGCTTTGTTCTTGCTTGGTACTTTCAATGGGCTCTGTCTGAGGTGGGATTCAAACCCACGCCTCCTGGGGAGACTGCGACCTGAACGCAACGCCTTAGACCGCTCCGCCATCCTGGCACCTGGTAATGCTCTCTTGAATGTGTTTGCTTTGTTCTTGCTTGGTACTTTCAATGGGCTCTGTCTGAGGTGGGATTCGAACCCACGCCTCCTGGGGAGACTGCGACCTGAACGCAACGGCTTTGACCGCACTGCCATCTTATCATCTGGTAATGCTCTCTTGAATGTGTTTGCTTTGTTCTTGCTTGGTACTTTCAATGGGCTCTGTCTGAGGTGGGATTCAAACCCACGCCTCCTGGGGAGACTGCGACCTGAACGCAACGCCTTAGACCGCTCCGCCATCCTGGCAACTGGTAATGCTCTCTTGACTGTGTTTGCTTTGTTCTTGCTTGGTACTTTCAATGGGCACTGTCTGAGGTGGGATTTTAACCCACGCCTCCTGGGGAGACTGCGACCTGAACGCAACGGCTTAGACCGCTCTGCCATCTTATCATCTGGTAATGCTCTCTGGAATGTGTTTGCTTTGTTCTTGCTTGGTACTTTCAATGGGCTCTGTCTGAGGTGGGATTCAAACCCACGCCTCCTGGGGAGACTGCGACCTGAACGCAACGCCTTAGACCGCTCCGCCATCCTGGCACCTGGTAATGCTCTCTTGAATGTGTTTGCTTTGTTCTTCCTTGGTACTTTCAATGGGCTCTGTCTGAGGTGGGATTAGAACCCACGCCTCCTGGGGAGACTGCGACCTGAACGCAATGCCTTAGACCGCTCCGCCATCCTGGCACCTGGTAATGCTCTCTTGAATGTGTTTGCTTTGTTCTTCCTTGGTACTTTCAATGGGCTCTGTCTGAGGTGGGATTCAAACCCACGCCTCCTGGGGAGACTGCGACCTGAACGCAACGCCTTAGACCGCTCCGCCATCCTGGCACCTGGTAATGCTCTCTTGAATGTGTTTGCTTTGTTCTTCCTTGGTACTTTCAATGGGCTCTGTCTGAGGTGGGATTAGAACCCACGCCTCCTGGGGAGACTGCGACCTGAACGCAATGCCTTAGACCGCTCCGCCATCCTGGCACCTGGTAATGCTCTCTTGAATGTGTTTGCTTTGTTCTTCCTTGGTACTTTCAATGGGCTCTGTCTGAGGTGGGATTCAAACCCACGCCTCCTGGGGAGACTGCGACCTGAACGCAACGCCTTAGACCGCTCCGCCATCCTGGCACCTGGTAATGCTCTCTTGAATGTGTTTGCTTTGTTCTTGCTTGGTACTTTCAATGGGCTCTGTCTGAGGTGGGATTCGAACCCACGCCTCCTGGGGAGACTGCGACCTGAACGCAACGCCTTAGACCGCTCCGCCATCCTGGCAGCTGGAAATGCTCTCTTGACTGTGTTTGCTTTGTTATTGCTTGGTACTTTCAATGGGCTCTGTCTGAGACGGCATTCGAACCCACGCCTCCTGGGGAGACTGCGACCTGAACGCAACGCCTTAGACCGCTCCGCCATCCTGGCACCTGGTAATGCTCTCTTTACTGTGTTTCCTATGTTCTTGCTTGGTACTTTCAATGGGCTCTATCTGAGGTGGGATTCGAACCCACGCCTCCTGGGGAGACTGCGACCTGAACGCAACGCCTTACACCGCTTCGCCATCCTGGCAACTGGTAATGCTCTCTTGACCGTGTTTCCTTTGTTATTGCTTGGTACTTTCAATGGGCTCTGTCTGAGGTGGGATTCGAACCCACGCCTCCTGGGGAGACTGCGACCTGAACGCAACGCCTTAGACCGCTCCGCCATCCTGGCAACTGGTAATGCTCTCTTGACTGTATTTGCTTTGTTCTTGCTTGGTAGTTTCAATGGGCACTGTCTGAGGTGGGATTCGAACCCACGCCTCCTGGGGAGACTGCGACCTGAACGCAACGCCTTAGACCGCTCCGCCATCCTGGCAACTGGTAATGCTCTCTTGACTGTGTTTGCTTTGTTCTTGCTTGGTAGTTTCAATGGGCACTGTCTGAGGTGGGATTCGAACCCACGCCTGCTGGGGTGACTGTGACCTGAACGCAACGCCTTAGACCGCTCCGCCATCCTGGCACCTGGTAATGCTCTCTTGAATGTGTTTGCTTTGTTCTTGCTTGGTACTTTCAATGGGCTCTGTCTGAGGTGGGATTCGAACCCACGCCTCCTGGGGAGACTGCGACCTGAACGCAACGCCTTACACCGCTTCGCCATCCTGGCAACTGGTAATGCTCTCTTGACCGTGTTTCCTTTGTTCTTGCTTGGTACTTTCAATGGGCTCTGTCTGAGGTGGGATTCGAACCCACGCCTCCTGGGGAGACTGCGACCTGAACGCAACGCCTTAGACCGCTCCGCCATCCTGGCAACTGGTAATGCTCTCTTGAATGTGTTTGCTTTGTTCTTGCTTGGTACTTTCAATGGGCTCTGTCTGAGGTGGGATTAGAACCCACGCCACCTGGTGAGACTGCGACCTGAACGCAACGCTTAAGACCGCTCCGCCATCCTGGCACCTGGTAATGCTCTCTTGAATGTGTTTGCTTTGTTCTTGCTTGGTACTTTCAATGGGCTCTGTCTGAGGTGGGATTCGAACCCACGCCTCCTGGGGAGACTGCGACCTGAACGCAACGCCTTAGACCGCTCCGCCATCCAGGCACCTGGTAATGCTCTCTTGAATGTGTTTGCTTTGTTCTTGCTTGGTACTTTCAATGGGCTCTGTCTGAGGTGGGATTCGAACCCACACCTCCTGGGGAGACTGCGACCTGAAAGCAACGCCTTAGACCGCTCCGCCATCCTGGCAACTGGTAATGCTCTCTTGAATGTGTTTGCTTTGTTCTTGCTTGGTACTTTCAATGGGCTCTGTCTGAGGTGGGATTCGAACCCACACCTCCTGGGGAGACTGCGACCTGAACGCAACGCCTTAGACCGCTCCGCCATCCTGGCAACTGGTAATGCTCTCTTGAATGTGTTTGCTTTGTTCTTGCTTGGTACTTTCAATGGGCTCTGTCTGAGACGGGATTCGAACCCACGCCTCCTGGGGAGACTGCGACCTGAACGCAACGCCTTAGACCGCTCCGCCATCCTGGCACCTGGTAATGCTCTCTTTACTGTGTTTCCTATGTTCTTGCTTGGTACTTTCAATGGGCTCTATCTGAGGTGGGATTCGAACCCACGCCTCCTGGGGAGACTGCGACCTGAACGCAACGCCTTACACCGCTTCGCCATCCTGGCAACTGGTAATGCTCTCTTGACCGTGTTTCCTTTGTTATTGCTAGGTACTTTCAATGGGCTCTGTCTGAGGTGGGATTCGAACCCACGCCTCCTGGGGGGACTGCGACCTGAACGCAACGCCTTAGACCGCTCCGCCATCCTGGCACTTGGTAATGCTCTCTTGAATGTGTTTGCTTTGTTCTTGCTTGGTACTTTCAATGGGCTCTGTCTGAGGTGGGATTCGAACCCACGCCTCCTGGGGAGACTGCGACCTGAACGCAACGCCTTAGACCGCTCCGCCATCCTGGCAACTGGTAATGCTCTCTTGACTGTGTTTGCTTTGTTCTTGCTTGGTAGTTTCAATGGGCACTGTCTGAGGTGGGATTCGAACCCACGCCTCCTGGGGAGACTGCGACCTGAACGCAACGACTTAGACCGCTCCGCCATCCTGGCACCTGGTAATGCTCTCTTGAATGTGTTTGCTTTGTTCTTGCTTGGTACTTTCAATGGGCTCTGTCTGAGGTGGGATTCGAACCCACGCCTCCTGGGGAGACTGCGACCTGAACGCAACGCCTTAGACCACTCCGCCATCCTGGCACCTGGTAATGCTCTCTTGAATGTGTTTGCTTTGTTCTTGCTTGGTACTTTCAATGGGCTCTGTCTGAGGTGGGACTCGAACCCACGCCTCCTGGGGAGACTGCGACCTGAACGCAACGCCTTAGACCGCTCCGCCATCCTGGCACCTGCTAATGCTCTCTTGAATGTGTTTGCTTTGTTCTTGCTTGGTACTTTCAATGGGCTCTGTCTGAGGCGGGATTCGAACCCACGCCTCCTGGGGAGACTGCGACCTGAACGCTACGCCTAAGACCGCTCCGCCATCCTTGCAGCTGGTAATGCTCTCTTGACTGTGTTTGCTTTCTTCTTGCTTGGTACTTTCAATGGGCTCTGTCTGCTGCGGGATTTTAACCCACGCCTCCTGGGGAGACTGCGACCTGAACGCAACGGCTTAGACCGCTCTGCCATCTTATCATCTGGTAATGCTCTCTTGAATGTGTTTGCTTTGTTCTTGCTTGGTACTTTCAATGGGCTCTGTCTGAGGTGGGATTCAAACCCACGCCTCCTGGGGAGACTGCGACCTGAACGCAACGCCTTAGACCGCTCCGCCATCCAGGCAACTGGTAATGCTCTCTTGACCGTGTTTCCTTTGTTACTGCTTGGTACTTTCAATGGGCTCTGTCTGAGGTGGGATTCGAACCCACGTCACCTGGGGAGACTGCGACCTGAACGCAACGCCTTAGACCGCTCCGCCATCCTGGCACCTGGTAATGCTCTCTTGAATGTGTTTGCTTTGTTCTTCCTTGGTACTTTCAATGGGCTCTGTCTGAGGTGGGATTAGAACCCACGCCTCCTGGGGAGACTGCGACCTGAACGCAACGCCTTAGACCGCTCCGCCATCCTGGCACCTGGTAATGCTCACTTGAATGTGTTTGCTTTGTTCTTGCTTGGTATTTTCAATGGGCTCTGTCTGAGGTGGGATTCGAACCCACGCCTCCTGGGGAGACTGCGACGTGAACGCAGCGCCTTAGACCGCTCTGCCATCCTGGCAACTGGTAATGCTCTCTTGACTGTGTTTGCTTTGTTCTTGCTTGGTACTTTCAATGGGCTCTGTCTGAGGCGGGATTCGAACCCACGCCTCCAGGGGAGACTGCGACCTGAACGCAACGCCTTAGACCGCTCCGCCATCCTGGCACCTGGTAATGCTCTCTTGAATGTGTTTGCTTTGTTCTTGCTTGGTACTTTCAATGGGCTCTGTCTGAGGTGGGATTCGAACCCACGCCTCCTGGGGAGACTGCGACCTGAACGCAACGCCTTAGACCGCTCCGCCATCCTGGCAACTGGTAATGCTCTCTTGACTGTGTTTGCTTTGTTCTTGCTTGGTACTTTCAATGGGCACTGTCTGAGGTGGGATTTTAACCCACGCCTCCTGGGGAGACTGCGACCTGAACGCAACGGCTTAGACCGCTCTGCCATCTTATCATCTGGTAATGCTCTCTGGAATGTGTTTGCTTTGTTCTTGCTTGGTACTTTCAATGGGCTCTGTCTGAGGTGGGATTCAAACCCACGCCTCCTGGGGAGACTGCGTCCTGAACGCAACGCCTTAGACCGCTCCGCCATCCTGGCACCTGGTAATGCTCTCTTGAATGTGTTTGCTTTGTTCTTCCTTGGTACTTTCAATGGGCTCTGTCTGAGGTGGGATTAGAACCCACGCCTCCTGGGGAGACTGCGACCTGAACGCAACGCCTTAGACCGCTCCGCCATCCTGGCACCTGGTAATGCTCTCTTGAATGTGTTTGCTTTGTTCTTCCTTGGTACTTTCAATGGGCTCTGTCTGAGGTGGGATTAGAACCCACGCCTCCTGGGGAGACTGCGACCTGAACGCAACGCCTTAGACCGCTCCGCCATCCTGGCACTTGGTAATGCTCTCTTGAATGTGTTTGCTTTGTTCTTGCTTGGTACTTTCAATGGGCTCTGTCTGAGGTGGGATTCAAACCCACGCCTCCTGGGGAGACTGCGACCTGAACGCAACGCCTTAGACCGCTCCGCCATCCTGGCAACTGGTAATGCTCTCTTGACTGTGTTTGCTTTGTTCTTGCTTGGTACTTTCAATGGGCACTGTCTGAGGTGGGATTCGAACCCACGCCTCCTGGGGTGACTGCGACCTGAACGCAACGCCTTAGACCGCTCCGCCATCCTGGCAACTGGTAATGCTCTCTTGACTGTGTTTGCTTTGTTGTTGCTTGGTAGTTTCAATGGGCACTGTCTGAGGTGGGATTCGAACCCACGCCTCCTGGGGAGACTGCGACCTGAACGCAACGCCTTAGACCGCTCCGCCATCCTGGCAACTGGTAATGCTCTCTTGACTGTGTTTGCTTTGTTCTTGCTTGGTACTTTCAATGGGCACTGTCTGAGGTGGGATTCGAACCCACGCCTCCTGGGGAGACTGCGACCTGAACGCAACGGCTTAGACCGCACTGCCATCTTATCATCTGGTAATGCTCTCTTGAATGTGTTTGCTTTGTTCTTGCTTGGTACTTTCAATGGGCTCTGTCTGAGGTGGGATTCAAACCCACGCCTCCTGGGGAGACTGCGACCTGAACGCAACGCCTTAGACCGCTCCGCCATCCTGGCACCTGGTAATGCTCTCTTGAATGTGTTTGCTTTGTTCTTCCTTGGTACTTTCAATGGGCTCTGTCTGAGGTGGGATTAGAACCCACGCCTCCTGGGGAGACTGCGACCTGAACGCAACGCCTTAGACCGCTCCGCCATCCTGGCACCTGGTAATGCTCTCTTGAATGTGTTTGCTTTGTTCTTGCTTGGTACTTTCAATGGGCTCTGTCTGAGGTGGGATTCGAACCCACGCCTCCTGGGGAGACTGCGACCTTAACGCAACGCCTTAGACCACTCCGCCATCCTGGCACCTGGTAATGCTCTCTTGAATGTGTTTGCTTTGTTCTTGCTTGGTACTTTCAATGGGCTCTGTCTGAGGTGGGACTCGAACCCACGCCTCCTGGGGAGACTGCGACCTGAACGCAACGCCTTAGACCGCTCCGCCATCCTGGCACCTGCTAATGCTCTCTTGAATGTGTTTGCTTTGTTCTTGCTTGGTACTTTCAATGGGCTCTGTCTGAGGCGGGATTCGAACCCACGCCTCCTGGGGAGACTGCGACCTGAACGCTACGCCTAAGACCGCTCCGCCATCCTTGCAGCTGGTAATGCTCTCTTGACTGTGTTTGCTTTCTTCTTGCTTGGTACTTTCAATGGGCTCTGTCTGCTGCGGGATTTTAACCCACGCCTCCTGGGGAGACTGCGACCTGAACGCAACGGCTTAGACCGCTCTGCCATCTTATCATCTGGTAATGCTCTCTTGAATGTGTTTGCTTTGTTCTTGCTTGGTACTTTCAATGGGCTCTGTCTGAGGTGGGATTCAAACCCACGCCTCCTGGGGAGACTGCGACCTGAACGCAACGCCTTAGACCGCTCCGCCATCCAGGCAACTGGTAATGCTCTCTTGACCGTGTTTCCTTTGTTACTGCTTGGTACTTTCAATGGGCTCTGTCTGAGGTGGGATTCGAACCCACGTCACCTGGGGAGACTGCGACCTGAACGCAACGCCTTAGACCGCTCCGCCATCCTGGCACCTGGTAATGCTCTCTTGAATGTGTTTGCTTTGTTCTTCCTTGGTACTTTCAATGGGCTCTGTCTGAGGTGGGATTAGAACCCACGCCTCCTGGGGAGACTGCGACCTGAACGCAACGCCTTAGACCGCTCCGCCATCCTGGCACCTGGTAATGCTCACTTGAATGTGTTTGCTTTGTTCTTGCTTGGTATTTTCAATGGGCTCTGTCTGAGGTGGGATTCGAACCCACGCCTCCTGGGGAGACTGCGACCTGAACGCAGCGCCTTAGACCGCTCTGCCATCCTGGCAACTGGTAATGCTCTCTTGACTGTGTTTGCTTTGTTCTTGCTTGGTACTTTCAATGGGCTCTGTCTGAGGCGGGATTCGAACCCACGCCTCCAGGGGAGACTGCGACCTGAACGCAACGCCTTAGACCGCTCCGCCATCCTGGCACCTGGTAATGTTCTCTTGAATGTGTTTGCTTTGTTCTTGCTTGGTACTTTCAATGGGCTCTGTCTGAGGTGGGATTCGAACCCACGCCTCCTGGGGAGACTGCGACCTGAACGCAACGCCTTAGACCGCTCCGCCATCCTGGCAACTGGTAATGCTCTCTTGACTGTGTTTGCTTTGTTCTTGCTTGGTACTTTCAATGGGCACTGTCTGAGGTGGGATTTTAACCCACGCCTCCTGGGGAGACTGCGACCTGAACGCAACGGCTTAGACCGCTCTGCCATCTTATCATCTGGTAATGCTCTCTGGAATGTGTTTGCTTTGTTCTTGCTTGGTACTTTCAATGGGCTCTGTCTGAGGTGGGATTCAAACCCACGCCTCCTGGGGAGACTGCGACCTGAACGCAACGCCTTAGACCGCTCCGCCATCCTGGCACCTGGTAATGCTCTCTTGAATGTGTTTGCTTTGTTCTTCCTTGGTACTTTCAATGGGCTCTGTCTGAGGTGGGATTAGAACCCACGCCTCCTGGGGAGACTGCGACCTGAACGCAACGCCTTAGACCGCTCCGCCATCCTGGCACCTGGTAATGCTCTCTTGAATGTGTTTGCTTTGTTCTTCCTTGGTACTTTCAATGGGCTCTGTCTGAGGTGGGATTAGAACCCACGCCTCCTGGGGAGACTGCGACCTGAACGCAACGCCTTAGACCGCTGCGCCATCCTGGCACCTGGTAATGCTCTCTTGAATGTGTTTGCTTTGTTCTTGCTTGGTACTTTCAATGGGCTCTGTCTGAGGTGGGATTCAAACCCACGCCTCCTGGGGAGACTGCGACCTGAACGCAACGCCTTAGACCGCTCCGCCATCCTGGCACCTGGTAATGCTCTCTTGAATGTGTTTGCTTTGTTCTTGCTTGGTACTTTCAATGGGCTCTGTCTGAGGTGGGATTCGAACCCACGCCTCCTGGGGAGACTGCGACCTGAACGCAACGGCTTTGACCGCACTGCCATCTTATCATCTGGTAATGCTCTCTTGAATGTGTTTGCTTTGTTCTTGCTTGGTACTTTCAATGGGCTCTGTCTGAGGTGGGATTCAAACCCACGCCTCCTGGGGAGACTGCGACCTGAACGCAACGCCTTAGACCGCTCCGCCATCCTGGCAACTGGTAATGCTCTCTTGACTGTGTTTGCTTTGTTCTTGCTTGGTACTTTCAATGGGCACTGTCTGAGGTGGGATTTTAACCCACGCCTCCTGGGGAGACTGCGACCTGAACGCAACGGCTTAGACCGCTCTGCCATCTTATCATCTGGTAATGCTCTCTGGAATGTGTTTGCTTTGTTCTTGCTTGGTACTTTCAATGGGCTCTGTCTGAGGTGGGATTCAAACCCACGCCTCCTGGGGAGACTGCGACCTGAACGCAACGCCTTAGACCGCTCCGCCATCCTGGCACCTGGTAATGCTCTCTTGAATGTGTTTGCTTTGTTCTTCCTTGGTACTTTCAATGGGCTCTGTCTGAGGTGGGATTAGAACCCACGCCTCCTGGGGAGACTGCGACCTGAACGCAATGCCTTAGACCGCTCCGCCATCCTGGCACCTGGTAATGCTCTCTTGAATGTGTTTGCTTTGTTCTTCCTTGGTACTTTCAATGGGCTCTGTCTGAGGTGGGATTCAAACCCACGCCTCCTGGGGAGACTGCGACCTGAACGCAACGCCTTAGACCGCTCCGCCATCCTGGCACCTGGTAATGCTCTCTTGAATGTGTTTGCTTTGTTCTTGCTTGGTACTTTCAATGGGCTCTGTCTGAGGTGGGATTCGAACCCACGCCTCCTGGGGAGACTGCGACCTGAACGCAACGCTTAAGACCGCTCCGCCATCCTGGCACCTGGTAATGCTCTCTTGAATGTGTTTGCTTCGTTCTTGCTTGGTACTTTCAATGGGCACTGTCTGAGGTGGGATTCGACCCCACGCCTCCTGGGGAGACTGCGACCTGAACGCAACGCTTAAGACCGCTCCGCCATCCTGGCACCTGGTAATGCTCTCTTGAATGTGTTTGCTTTGTTCTTGCTTGGTACTTTCAATGGGCTCTGTCTGAGGTGGGATTCGAACCCACGCCTCCTGGGGAGACTGCGACCTGAACGCAACGCCTTAGACCGCTCCGCCATCCTGGCAGCTGGAAATGCTCTCTTGACTGTGTTTGCTTTGTTATTGCTTGGTACTTTCAATGGGCTCTGTCTGAGACGGCATTCGAACCCACGCCTCCTGGGGAGACTGCGACCTGAACGCAACGCCTTAGACCGCTCCGCCATCCTGGCACCTGGTAATGCTCTCTTTACTGTGTTTCCTATGTTCTTGCTTGGTACTTTCAATGGGCTCTATCTGAGGTGGGATTCGAACCCACGCCTCCTGGGGAGACTGCGACCTGAACGCAACGCCTTACACCGCTTCGCCATCCTGGCAACTGGTAATGCTCTCTTGACCGTGTTTCCTTTGTTATTGCTTGGTACTTTCAATGGGCTCTGTCTGAGGTGGGATTCGAACCCACGCCTCCTGGGGAGACTGCGACCTGAACGCAACGCCTTAGACCGCTCCGCCATCCTGGCAACTGGTAATGCTCTCTTGACTGTGTTTGCTTTGTTCTTGCTTGGTAGTTTCAATGGGCACTGTCTGAGGTGGGATTCGAACCCACGCCTCCTGGGGAGACTGCGACCTGAACGCAACGCCTTAGACCGCTCCGCCATCCTGGCAACTGGTAATGCTCTCTTGACTGTGTTTGCTTTGTTCTTGCTTGGTAGTTTCAATGGGCACTGTCTGAGGTGGGATTCGAACCCACGCCTGCTGGGGTGACTGTGACCTGAACGCAACGCCTTAGACCGCTCCGCCATCCTGGCACCTGGTAATGCTCTCTTGAATGTGTTTGCTTTGTTCTTGCTTGGTAGTTTCAATGGGCTCTGTCTGAGGTGGGATTCGAACCCACGCCTCCTGGGGAGACTGCGACCTGAACGCAACGCCTTACACCGCTTCGCCATCCTGGCAACTGGTAATGCTCTCTTGACCGTGTTTCCTTTGTTCTTGCTTGGTACTTTCAATGGGCTCTGTCTGAGGTGGGATTCGAACCCACGCCTCCTGGGGAGACTGCGACCTGAACGCAACGCCTTAGACCGCTCCGCCATCCTGGCAACTGGTAATGCTCTCTTGAATGTGTTTGCTTTGTTCTTGCTTGGTACTTTCAATGGGCTCTGTCTGAGGTGGGATTAGAACCCACGCCACCTGGTGAGACTGCGACCTGAACGCAACGCTTAAGACCGCTCCGCCATCCTGGCACCTGGTAATGCTCTCTTGAATGTGTTTGCTTTGTTCTTGCTTGGTACTTTCAATGGGCTCTGTCTGAGGTGGGATTCGAACCCACGCCTCCTGGGGAGACTGCGACCTGAACGCAACGCCTTAGACCGCTCCGCCATCCAGGCACCTGGTAATGCTCTCTTGAATGTGTTTGCTTTGTTCTTGCTTGGTACTTTCAATGGGCTCTGTCTGAGGTGGGATTCGAACCCACACCTCCTGGGGAGACTGCGACCTGAAAGCAACGCCTTAGACCGCTCCGCCATCCTGGCAACTGGTAATGCTCTCTTGAATGTGTTTGCTTTGTTCTTGCTTGGTACTTTCAATGGGCTCTGTCTGAGGTGGGATTCGAACCCACACCTCCTGGGGAGACTGCGACCTGAACGCAACGCCTTAGACCGCTCCGCCATCCTGGCAACTGGTAATGCTCTCTTGAATGTGTTTGCTTTGTTCTTGCTTGGTACTTTCAATGGGCTCTGTCTGAGGTGGGATTAGAACCCACGCCTCCTGGGGAGACTGCGACCTGAACGCAACGCCTTAGACCGCTCCGCCATCCTGGCACCTGGTAATGCTCTCTTGAATGTGTTTGCTTTGT
The DNA here is from genome assembly GCF_059441095.1 of Idiotropiscis lumnitzeri. Lineage (NCBI taxonomy): Eukaryota > Metazoa > Chordata > Actinopteri > Syngnathiformes > Syngnathidae > Idiotropiscis > Idiotropiscis lumnitzeri. The sequence goes on along the minus strand of NW_028283761.1, from coordinate 152,249 downwards.
TCTTCCTTGGTACTTTCAATGGGCTCTGTCTGAGGTGGGATTAGAACCCACGCCTCCTGGGGAGACTGCGACCTGAACGCAACGCCTTAGACCGCTGCGCCATCCTGGCACCTGGTAATGCTCTCTTGAATGTGTTTGCTTTGTTCTTGCTTGGTACTTTCAATGGGCTCTGTCTGAGGTGGGATTCAAACCCACGCCTCCTGGGGAGACTGCGACCTGAACGCAACGCCTTAGACCGCTCCGCCATCCTGGCACCTGGTAATGCTCTCTTGAATGTGTTTGCTTTGTTCTTGCTTGGTACTTTCAATGGGCTCTGTCTGAGGTGGGATTCGAACCCACGCCTCCTGGGGAGACTGCGACCTGAACGCAACGGCTTTGACCGCACTGCCATCTTATCATCTGGTAATGCTCTCTTGAATGTGTTTGCTTTGTTCTTGCTTGGTACTTTCAATGGGCTCTGTCTGAGGTGGGATTCAAACCCACGCCTCCTGGGGAGACTGCGACCTGAACGCAACGCCTTAGACCGCTCCGCCATCCTGGCAACTGGTAATGCTCTCTTGACTGTGTTTGCTTTGTTCTTGCTTGGTACTTTCAATGGGCACTGTCTGAGGTGGGATTTTAACCCACGCCTCCTGGGGAGACTGCGACCTGAACGCAACGGCTTAGACCGCTCTGCCATCTTATCATCTGGTAATGCTCTCTGGAATGTGTTTGCTTTGTTCTTGCTTGGTACTTTCAATGGGCTCTGTCTGAGGTGGGATTCAAACCCACGCCTCCTGGGGAGACTGCGACCTGAACGCAACGCCTTAGACCGCTCCGCCATCCTGGCACCTGGTAATGCTCTCTTGAATGTGTTTGCTTTGTTCTTCCTTGGTACTTTCAATGGGCTCTGTCTGAGGTGGGATTAGAACCCACGCCTCCTGGGGAGACTGCGACCTGAACGCAATGCCTTAGACCGCTCCGCCATCCTGGCACCTGGTAATGCTCTCTTGAATGTGTTTGCTTTGTTCTTCCTTGGTACTTTCAATGGGCTCTGTCTGAGGTGGGATTCAAACCCACGCCTCCTGGGGAGACTGCGACCTGAACGCAACGCCTTAGACCGCTCCGCCATCCTGGCACCTGGTAATGCTCTCTTGAATGTGTTTGCTTTGTTCTTGCTTGGTACTTTCAATGGGCTCTGTCTGAGGTGGGATTCGAACCCACGCCTCCTGGGGAGACTGCGACCTGAACGCAACGCTTAAGACCGCTCCGCCATCCTGGCACCTGGTAATGCTCTCTTGAATGTGTTTGCTTCGTTCTTGCTTGGTACTTTCAATGGGCACTGTCTGAGGTGGGATTCGACCCCACGCCTCCTGGGGAGACTGCGACCTGAACGCAACGCTTAAGACCGCTCCGCCATCCTGGCACCTGGTAATGCTCTCTTGAATGTGTTTGCTTTGTTCTTGCTTGGTACTTTCAATGGGCTCTGTCTGAGGTGGGATTCGAACCCACGCCTCCTGGGGAGACTGCGACCTGAACGCAACGCCTTAGACCGCTCCGCCATCCTGGCAGCTGGAAATGCTCTCTTGACTGTGTTTGCTTTGTTATTGCTTGGTACTTTCAATGGGCTCTGTCTGAGACGGCATTCGAACCCACGCCTCCTGGGGAGACTGCGACCTGAACGCAACGCCTTAGACCGCTCCGCCATCCTGGCACCTGGTAATGCTCTCTTTACTGTGTTTCCTATGTTCTTGCTTGGTACTTTCAATGGGCTCTATCTGAGGTGGGATTCGAACCCACGCCTCCTGGGGAGACTGCGACCTGAACGCAACGCCTTACACCGCTTCGCCATCCTGGCAACTGGTAATGCTCTCTTGACCGTGTTTCCTTTGTTATTGCTTGGTACTTTCAATGGGCTCTGTCTGAGGTGGGATTCGAACCCACGCCTCCTGGGGAGACTGCGACCTGAACGCAACGCCTTAGACCGCTCCGCCATCCTGGCAACTGGTAATGCTCTCTTGACTGTGTTTGCTTTGTTCTTGCTTGGTAGTTTCAATGGGCACTGTCTGAGGTGGGATTCGAACCCACGCCTCCTGGGGAGACTGCGACCTGAACGCAACGCCTTAGACCGCTCCGCCATCCTGGCAACTGGTAATGCTCTCTTGACTGTGTTTGCTTTGTTCTTGCTTGGTAGTTTCAATGGGCACTGTCTGAGGTGGGATTCGAACCCACGCCTGCTGGGGTGACTGTGACCTGAACGCAACGCCTTAGACCGCTCCGCCATCCTGGCACCTGGTAATGCTCTCTTGAATGTGTTTGCTTTGTTCTTGCTTGGTAGTTTCAATGGGCTCTGTCTGAGGTGGGATTCGAACCCACGCCTCCTGGGGAGACTGCGACCTGAACGCAACGCCTTACACCGCTTCGCCATCCTGGCAACTGGTAATGCTCTCTTGACCGTGTTTCCTTTGTTCTTGCTTGGTACTTTCAATGGGCTCTGTCTGAGGTGGGATTCGAACCCACGCCTCCTGGGGAGACTGCGACCTGAACGCAACGCCTTAGACCGCTCCGCCATCCTGGCAACTGGTAATGCTCTCTTGAATGTGTTTGCTTTGTTCTTGCTTGGTACTTTCAATGGGCTCTGTCTGAGGTGGGATTAGAACCCACGCCACCTGGTGAGACTGCGACCTGAACGCAACGCTTAAGACCGCTCCGCCATCCTGGCACCTGGTAATGCTCTCTTGAATGTGTTTGCTTTGTTCTTGCTTGGTACTTTCAATGGGCTCTGTCTGAGGTGGGATTCGAACCCACGCCTCCTGGGGAGACTGCGACCTGAACGCAACGCCTTAGACCGCTCCGCCATCCAGGCACCTGGTAATGCTCTCTTGAATGTGTTTGCTTTGTTCTTGCTTGGTACTTTCAATGGGCTCTGTCTGAGGTGGGATTCGAACCCACACCTCCTGGGGAGACTGCGACCTGAAAGCAACGCCTTAGACCGCTCCGCCATCCTGGCAACTGGTAATGCTCTCTTGAATGTGTTTGCTTTGTTCTTGCTTGGTACTTTCAATGGGCTCTGTCTGAGGTGGGATTCGAACCCACACCTCCTGGGGAGACTGCGACCTGAACGCAACGCCTTAGACCGCTCCGCCATCCTGGCAACTGGTAATGCTCTCTTGAATGTGTTTGCTTTGTTCTTGCTTGGTACTTTCAATGGGCTCTGTCTGAGACGGGATTCGAACCCACGCCTCCTGGGGAGACTGCGACCTGAACGCAACGCCTTAGACCGCTCCGCCATCCTGGCACCTGGTAATGCTCTCTTTACTGTGTTTCCTATGTTCTTGCTTGGTACTTTCAATGGGCTCTATCTGAGGTGGGATTCGAACCCACGCCTCCTGGGGAGACTGCGACCTGAACGCAACGCCTTACACCGCTTCGCCATCCTGGCAACTGGTAATGCTCTCTTGACCGTGTTTCCTTTGTTATTGCTAGGTACTTGCAATGGGCTCTGTCTGAGGTGGGATTCGAACCCACGCCTCCTGGGGGGACTGCGACCTGAACGCAACGCCTTAGACCGCTCCGCCATCCTGGCACTTGGTAATGCTCTCTTGAATGTGTTTGCTTTGTTCTTGCTTGGTACTTTCAATGGGCTCTGTCTGAGGTGGGATTCGAACCCACGCCTCCTGGGGAGACTGCGACCTGAACGCAACGCCTTAGACCGCTCCGCCATCCTGGCAACTGGTAATGCTCTCTTGACTGTGTTTGCTTTGTTCTTGCTTGGTAGTTTCAATGGGCACTGTCTGAGGTGGGATTCGAACCCACGCCTCCTGGGGAGACTGCGACCTGAACGCAACGACTTAGACCGCTCCGCCATCCTGGCACCTGGTAATGCTCTCTTGAATGTGTTTGCTTTGTTCTTGCTTGGTACTTTCAATGGGCTCTGTCTGAGGTGGGATTCGAACCCACGCCTCCTGGGGAGACTGCGACCTGAACGCAACGCCTTAGACCACTCCGCCATCCTGGCACCTGGTAATGCTCTCTTGAATGTGTTTGCTTTGTTCTTGCTTGGTACTTTCAATGGGCTCTGTCTGAGGTGGGACTCGAACCCACGCCTCCTGGGGAGACTGCGACCTGAACGCAACGCCTTAGACCGCTCCGCCATCCTGGCACCTGCTAATGCTCTCTTGAATGTGTTTGCTTTGTTCTTGCTTGGTACTTTCAATGGGCTCTGTCTGAGGCGGGATTCGAACCCACACCTCCTGGGGAGACTGCGACCTGAACGCTACGCCTAAGACCGCTCCGCCATCCTTGCAGCTGGTAATGCTCTCTTGACTGTGTTTGCTTTCTTCTTGCTTGGTACTTTCAATGGGCTCTGTCTGCTGCGGGATTTTAACCCACGCCTCCTGGGGAGACTGCGACCTGAACGCAACGGCTTAGACCGCTCTGCCATCTTATCATCTGGTAATGCTCTCTTGAATGTGTTTGCTTTGTTCTTGCTTGGTACTTTCAATGGGCTCTGTCTGAGGTGGGATTCAAACCCACGCCTCCTGGGGAGACTGCGACCTGAACGCAACGCCTTAGACCGCTCCGCCATCCAGGCAACTGGTAATGCTCTCTTGACCGTGTTTCCTTTGTTACTGCTTGGTACTTTCAATGGGCTCTGTCTGAGGTGGGATTCGAACCCACGTCACCTGGGGAGACTGCGACCTGAACGCAACGCCTTAGACCGCTCCGCCATCCTGGCACCTGGTAATGCTCTCTTGAATGTGTTTGCTTTGTTCTTCCTTGGTACTTTCAATGGGCTCTGTCTGAGGTGGGATTAGAACCCACGCCTCCTGGGGAGACTGCGACCTGAACGCAACGCCTTAGACCGCTCCGCCATCCTGGCACCTGGTAATGCTCACTTGAATGTGTTTGCTTTGTTCTTGCTTGGTATTTTCAATGGGCTCTGTCTGAGGTGGGATTCGAACCCACGCCTCCTGGGGAGACTGCGACCTGAACGCAGCGCCTTAGACCGCTCTGCCATCCTGGCAACTGGTAATGCTCTCTTGACTGTGTTTGCTTTGTTCTTGCTTGGTACTTTCAATGGGCTCTGTCTGAGGCGGGATTCGAACCCACGCCTCCAGGGGAGACTGCGACCTGAACGCAACGCCTTAGACCGCTCCGCCATCCTGGCACCTGGTAATGCTCTCTTGAATGTGTTTGCTTTGTTCTTGCTTGGTACTTTCAATGGGCTCTGTCTGAGGTGGGATTCGAACCCACGCCTCCTGGGGAGACTGCGACCTGAACGCAACGCCTTAGACCGCTCCGCCATCCTGGCAACTGGTAATGCTCTCTTGACTGTGTTTGCTTTGTTCTTGCTTGGTACTTTCAATGGGCACTGTCTGAGGTGGGATTTTAACCCACGCCTCCTGGGGAGACTGCGACCTGAACGCAACGGCTTAGACCGCTCTGCCATCTTATCATCTGGTAATGCTCTCTGGAATGTGTTTGCTTTGTTCTTGCTTGGTACTTTCAATGGGCTCTGTCTGAGGTGGGATTCAAACCCACGCCTCCTGGGGAGACTGCGTCCTGAACGCAACGCCTTAGACCGCTCCGCCATCCTGGCACCTGGTAATGCTCTCTTGAATGTGTTTGCTTTGTTCTTCCTTGGTACTTTCAATGGGCTCTGTCTGAGGTGGGATTAGAACCCACGCCTCCTGGGGAGACTGCGACCTGAACGCAACGCCTTAGACCGCTCCGCCATCCTGGCACCTGGTAATGCTCTCTTGAATGTGTTTGCTTTGTTCTTCCTTGGTACTTTCAATGGGCTCTGTCTGAGGTGGGATTAGAACCCACGCCTCCTGGGGAGACTGCGACCTGAACGCAACGCCTTAGACCGCTCCGCCATCCTGGCACTTGGTAATGCTCTCTTGAATGTGTTTGCTTTGTTCTTGCTTGGTACTTTCAATGGGCTCTGTCTGAGGTGGGATTCAAACCCACGCCTCCTGGGGAGACTGCGACCTGAACGCAACGCCTTAGACCGCTCCGCCATCCTGGCAACTGGTAATGCTCTCTTGACTGTGTTTGCTTTGTTCTTGCTTGGTACTTTCAATGGGCACTGTCTGAGGTGGGATTCGAACCCACGCCTCCTGGGGTGACTGCGACCTGAACGCAACGCCTTAGACCGCTCCGCCATCCTGGCAACTGGTAATGCTCTCTTGACTGTGTTTGCTTTGTTGTTGCTTGGTAGTTTCAATGGGCACTGTCTGAGGTGGGATTCGAACCCACGCCTCCTGGGGAGACTGCGACCTGAACGCAACGCCTTAGACCGCTCCGCCATCCTGGCAACTGGTAATGCTCTCTTGACTGTGTTTGCTTTGTTCTTGCTTGGTACTTTCAATGGGCACTGTCTGAGGTGGGATTCGAACCCACGCCTCCTGGGGAGACTGCGACCTGAACGCAACGGCTTAGACCGCACTGCCATCTTATCATCTGGTAATGCTCTCTTGAATGTGTTTGCTTTGTTCTTGCTTGGTACTTTCAATGGGCTCTGTCTGAGGTGGGATTCAAACCCACGCCTCCTGGGGAGACTGCGACCTGAACGCAACGCCTTAGACCGCTCCGCCATCCTGGCACCTGGTAATGCTCTCTTGAATGTGTTTGCGTTGTTCTTCCTTGGTACTTTCAATGGGCTCTGTCTGAGGTGGGATTAGAACCCACGCCTCCTGGGGAGACTGCGACCTGAACGCAACGCCTTAGACCGCTCCGCCATCCTGGCACCTGGTAATGCTCTCTTGAATGTGTTTGCTTTGTTCTTGCTTGGTACTTTCAATGGGCTCTGTCTGAGGTGGGATTCGAACCCACGCCTCCTGGGGAGACTGCGACCTGAACGCAACGCCTTAGACCACTCCGCCATCCTGGCACCTGGTAATGCTCTCTTGAATGTGTTTGCTTTGTTCTTGCTTGGTACTTTCAATGGGCTCTGTCTGAGGTGGGACTCGAACCCACGCCTCCTGGGGAGACTGCGACCTGAACGCAACGCCTTAGACCGCTCCGCCATCCTGGCACCTGCTAATGCTCTCTTGAATGTGTTTGCTTTGTTCTTGCTTGGTACTTTCAATGGGCTCTGTCTGAGGCGGGATTCGAACCCACGCCTCCTGGGGAGACTGCGACCTGAACGCTACGCCTAAGACCGCTCCGCCATCCTTGCAGCTGGTAATGCTCTCTTGACTGTGTTTGCTTTCATCTTGCTTGGTACTTTCAATGGGCTCTGTCTGCTGCGGGATTTTAACCCACGCCTCCTGGGGAGACTGCGACCTGAACGCAACGGCTTAGACCGCTCTGCCATCTTATCATCTGGTAATGCTCTCTTGAATGTGTTTGCTTTGTTCTTGCTTGGTACTTTCAATGGGCTCTGTCTGAGGTGGGATTCAAACCCACGCCTCCTGGGGAGACTGCGACCTGAACGCAACGCCTTAGACCGCTCCGCCATCCAGGCAACTGGTAATGCTCTCTTGACCGTGTTTCCTTTGTTACTGCTTGGTACTTTCAATGGGCTCTGTCTGAGGTGGGATTCGAACCCACGTCACCTGGGGAGACTGCGACCTGAACGCAACGCCTTAGACCGCTCCGCCATCCTGGCACCTGGTAATGCTCTCTTGAATGTGTTTGCTTTGTTCTTCCTTGGTACTTTCAATGGGCTCTGTCTGAGGTGGGATTAGAACCCACGCCTCCTGGGGAGACTGCGACCTGAACGCAACGCCTTAGACCGCTCCGCCATCCTGGCACCTGGTAATGCTCACTTGAATGTGTTTGCTTTGTTCTTGCTTGGTATTTTCAATGGGCTCTGTCTGAGGTGGGATTCGAACCCACGCCTCCTGGGGAGACTGCGACCTGAACGCAGCGCCTTAGACCGCTCTGCCATCCTGGCAACTGGTAATGCTCTCTTGACTGTGTTTGCTTTGTTCTTGCTTGGTACTTTCAATGGGCTCTGTCTGAGGCGGGATTCGAACCCACGCCTCCAGGGGAGACTGCGACCTGAACGCAACGCCTTAGACCGCTCCGCCATCCTGGCACCTGGTAATGTTCTCTTGAATGTGTTTGCTTTGTTCTTGCTTGGTACTTTCAATGGGCTCTGTCTGAGGTGGGATTCGAACCCACGCCTCCTGGGGAGACTGCGACCTGAACGCAACGCCTTAGACCGCTCCGCCATCCTGGCAACTGGTAATGCTCTCTTGACTGTGTTTGCTTTGTTCTTGCTTGGTACTTTCAATGGGCACTGTCTGAGGTGGGATTTTAACCCACGCCTCCTGGGGAGACTGCGACCTGAACGCAACGGCTTAGACCGCTCTGCCATCTTATCATCTGGTAATGCTCTCTGGAATGTGTTTGCTTTGTTCTTGCTTGGTACTTTCAATGGGCTCTGTCTGAGGTGGGATTCAAACCCACGCCTCCTGGGGAGACTGCGACCTGAACGCAACGCCTTAGACCGCTCCGCCCTCCTGGCACCTGGTAATGCTCTCTTGAATGTGTTTGCTTTGTTCTTCCTTGGTACTTTCAATGGGCTCTGTCTGAGGTGGGATTAGAACCCACGCCTCCTGGGGAGACTGCGACCTGAACGCAACGCCTTAGACCGCTGCGCCATCCTGGCACCTGGTTATGCTCTCTTGAATGTGTTTGCTTTGTTCTTGCTTGGTACTTTCAATGGGCTCTGTCTGAGGTGGGATTCAAACCCACGCTCCTGGGGAGACTGCGACCTGAACGCAACGCCTTAGACCGCTCCGCCATCCTGGCACCTGGTAATGCTCTCTTGAATGTGTTTGCTTTGTTCTTGCTTGGTACTTTCAATGGGCTCTGTCTGAGGTGGGATTCGAACCCACGCCTCCTGGGGAGACTGCGACCTGAACGCAACGGCTTTGACCGCACTGCCATCTTATCATCTGGTAATGCTCTCTTGAATGTGTTTGCTTTGTTCTTGCTTGGTACTTTCAATGGGCTCTGTCTGAGGTGGGATTCAAACCCACGCCTCCTGGGGAGACTGCGACCTGAACGCAACGCCTTAGACCGCTCCGCCATCCTGGCACCTGGTAATGCTCTCTTGAATGTGTTTGCTTTGTTCTTCCTTGGTACTTTCAATGGGCTCTGTCTGAGGTGGGATTAGAACCCACGCCTCCTGGGGAGTCTGCGACCTGAACGCAACGCCTTAGACCGCTTCGCCATCCTGGCAACTGGTAATGCTCTCTTGACCGTGTTTCCTTTGTTATTGCTTGGTACTTTCAATGGGCTCTGACTGAGGTGGGATTCGAACCCACGCCTCCTGGGGAGACTGCGACCTGAACGCAACGCCTTAGACCGCTCCGCCTTCCTGGCACCTGGTAATGCTTTCTTGAATGTGTTTGCTTTGTTCTTGCTTAGTACTTTCAATGGGCTCTGTCTGAGGTGGGATTAGAACCCACGCCACCTGGTGAGACTGCGACCTGAACGCAACGCTTAAGACCGCTCCGCCATCCTGGCACCTGGTAATGCTCTCTTGAATGTGTTTGCTTTGTTCTTGCTTGGTACTTTCAATGGGCTCTGTCTGAGGTGGGATTCGAACCCACACCTCCTGGGGAGACTGCGACCTGAACGCAACGCCTTAGACCGCTCCGCCATCCAGGCACCTGGTAATGCTCTCTTGAATGTGTTTGCTTTGTTCTTGCTTGGTACTTTCAATGGGCTCTGTCTGAGGTGGGATTGGAACCCACACCTCCTGGGGAAACTGCGACCTGAAAGCAACGCCTTAGACCGCTCCGCCATCCTGGCAACTGGTAATGCTCTCTTGAATGTGTTTGCTTTGTTCTTGCTTGGTACTTTCAATGGGCTCTGTCTGAGGCGGGATTCAAACCCACGCCTCCTGGGGAGACTGCGACCTGAACGCAGCGCCTTAGACCGCTCTGCCATCCTGGCAACTGGTAATGCTCTCTTGACTGTGTTTGCTTTGTTCTTGCTTGGTACTTTCAATGGGCTCTGTCTGAGGCGGGATTCAAACCCACGCCTCCTGGGGAAACTGCGACCTGAACGCAGCGCCTTAGACCGCTCCGCCATCCTGGCACCTGGTAATGCTCTCTTGAATGTGTTTGCTTTGTTCTTGATTGGTACTTTCAATGGGCTCTGTCTGAGGCGGGATTCGAACCCACGCCTCCTGGGGAGACTGCGACCTGAACGCAGCGCCTTAGACCGCTCTGCCATCCTGGCAACTGGTAATGCTCTCTTGACTGTGTTTGCTTTGTACTTTCAATGGGCTCTGTCTGAGGTGGGATTCGAACCCACGCCTCCTGGGGAGACTGCGACCTGAACGCAACGCCTTAGACCGCTCCGCCATCCTGGCAACTGGTAATGCTCTCTTTACTGTGTTTCCTTTGTTCTTGCTTGGTACTTTCAATGGGCTCTGTCTGAGGTGGGATTCGAACCCACGCCTCCTGGGGAGACTGCGACCTGAACGCAACGCCTTAGACCGCTCCGCCATCCTGGCAGCTGGAAATGCTCTCTTGACTGTGTTTGCTTTGTTATTGCTTGGTACTTTCAATGGGCTCTGTCTGAGACGGCATTCGAACCCACGCCTCCTGGGGAGACTGCGACCTGAACGCAACGCCTTAGACCGCTCCGCCATCCTGGCACCTGGTAATGCTCTCTTTACTGTGTTTCCTATGTTCTTGCTTGGTACTTTCAATGGGCTCTATCTGAGGTGGGATTCGAACCCACGCCTCCTGGGGAGACTGCGACCTGAACGCAACGCCTTACACCGCTTCGCCATCCTGGCAACTGGTAATGCTCTCTTGACCGTGTTTCCTTTGTTATTGCTTGGTACTTTCAATGGGCTCTGTCTGAGGTGGGATTCGAACCCACGCCTCCTGGGGAGACTGCGACCTGAACGCAACGCCTTAGACCGCTCCGCCATCCTGGCAACTGGTAATGCTCTCTTGACTGTGTTTGCTTTGTTCTTGCTTGGTAGTTTCAATGGGCACTGTCTGAGGTGGGATTCGAACCCACGCCTCCTGGGGAGACTGCGACCTGAACGCAACGCCTTAGACCGCTCCGCCATCCTGGCAACTGGTAATGCTCTCTTGACTGTGTTTGCTTTGTTCTTGCTTGGTAGTTTCAATGGGCACTGTCTGAGGTGGGATTCGAAGCCACGCCTGCTGGGGTGACTGTGACCTGAACGCAACGCCTTAGACCGCTCCGCCATCCTGGCACCTGGTAATGCTCTCTTGAATGTGTTTGCTTTGTTCTTGCTTGGTACTTTCAATGGGCTCTGTCTGAGGTGGGATTCGAACCCACGCCTCCTGGGGAGACTGCGACCTGAACGCAACGCCTTACACCGCTTCGCCATCCTGGCAACTGGTAATGCTCTCTTGACCGTGTTTCCTTTGTTCTTGCTTGGTACTTTCAATGGGCTCTGTCTGAGGTGGGATTCGAACCCACGCCTCCTGGGGAGACTGCGACCTGAACGCAACGCCTTAGACCGCTCCGCCATCCTGGCAACTGGTAATGCTCTCTTGAATGTGTTTGCTTTGTTCTTGCTTGGTACTTTCAATGGGCTCTGTCTGAGGTGGGATTAGAACCCACGCCACCTGGTGAGACTGCGACCTGAACGCAACGCTTAAGACCGCTCCGCCATCCTGGCACCTGGTAATGCTCTCTTGAATGTGTTTGCTTTGTTCTTGCTTGGTACTTTCAATGGGCTCTGTCTGAGGTGGGATTCGAACCCACGCCTCCTGGGGAGACTGCGACCTGAACGCAACGCCTTAGACCGCTCCGCCATCCTGGCAACTGGTAATGCTCTCTTGATTGTCTTTGCTTTGTTCTTGCTTGGTACTTTCAATGGGTTCTGTCTGAGGCGGGATTCGAACCCACGCCTCCTGGGGAGACTGCGACCTGAACGCAGCGCCTTAGACCGCTCTGCCATCCTGGCAACTGGTAATGCTCTCTTGACTGTGTTTGCTTTGTTCTTGCTTGGTACTTTCAATGGGCTCTGTCTGAGGCGGGATTCGAACCCACGCCTCCAGGGGAGACTGCTACCTGAACGCAACGCCTTAGACCGCTCCGCCATCCTGGCACCTGGTAATGCTCTCTTGAATGTGTTTGCTTTGTTCTTGCTTGGTACTTTCAATGGGCTCTGTCTGAGGTGGGATTCGAACCCACGCCTCCTGGGGAGACTGCGACCTGAACGCAACGCCTTAGACCGCTCCGCCATCAAGGTAACTGGTAATGCTCTCTTGACTGTGTTTGCTTTGTTCTTGCTTGGTACTTTCAATGGGCTCTGTCTGAGGTGGGATTTTAACCCACGCCTCCTGGGGAGACTGCGACCTGAACGCAACGGCTTAGACCGCTCTGCCATCTTATCATCTGGTAATGCTCTCTTGAATGTGTTTGCTTTGTTCTTGCTTGGTACTTTCAATGGGCTCTGTCTGAGGTGGGATTCAAACCCACGCCTCCTGGGGAGACTGCGACCTGAACGCAACGCCTTAGACCGCTCCGCCATCCAGGCAACTGGTAATGCTCTCTTGACCGTGTTTCCTTTGTTATTGCTTGGTACTTTCAATGGGCTCTGTCTGAGGTGGGATTCGAACCCACGTCACCTGGGGAGACTGCGACCTGAACGCAACGCCTTAGACCGCTCCGCCATCCTGGCACCTGGTAATGCTCACTTGAATGTGTTTGCTTTGTTCTTCCTTGGTACTTTCAATGGGCTCTGTCTGAGGTGGGATTAGAACCCACGCCTCCTGGGGAGACTGCGACCTGAACGCAACGCCTTAGACCGCTCCGCCATCCTGGCACCTGGTAATGCTCACTTGAATGTGTTTGCTTTGTTCTTGCTTGGTACTTTCAATGGGCTCTGTCTGAGGTGGATTCGAACCCACGCCTCCTGGGGAGACTGCGACCTGAACGCAACGCCTTAGACCACTCCGCCATCCTGGCACCTGGTAATGCTCTCTTGAATGTGTTTGCTTTGTTCTTGCTTGGTACTTTCAATGGGCTCTGTCTGAGGTGGGATTCGAACCCACGCCTCCTGGGGAGACTGCGACCTGAACGCAACGCCTTAGACCGCTCCGCCATCCTGGCACCTGGTAATGCTCTCTTAAATGTGTTTGCTTTGTTCTTGCTTGGTACTTTCAATGGGCTCTGTCTGAGGTGGGATTCGAACCCACGCCTCCTGGGGAGACTGCAAACTGAACGCTACGCCTTAGACCGCTTCGCTATCCTGGCAACTGGTAATGCTCTCTTGACCGTGTTTCCTTTGTTATTGCTTGGTACTTTCAATGGGCTCTGTCTGAGGTGGGATTCGAACCCACACCTCCTGGGGAGACTGCGACCTGAACGCAACGCCTTAGACCGCTCCGCCATCCTGGCACCTGGTAATGCTCTCTTGAATGTGTTTGCTTTGTTCTTGCTTGGTACTTTCAATGGGCTCTGTGTGAGGTGGGATTAGAACCCACGCCACCTGGGGAGACTGCGACCTGAACGCAACGCTTAAGACCGCTCCGCCATCCTGGCACCTGGTAATGCTCTCTTGAATGTTTTTCCTTTGTTATTGCTTGGTACTTTCAATGGGCTCTGTCTGAGGTGGCATTCGAACCTACGCCTCCTGGGGAGACTGCGACCTGAACGCAACGCCTTAGACCGCTCCGCCATCCTGGCACCTGGTAATGCTCTCTTGAATGTGTTTGCTTTGTTCTTGCTTGGTACTTTCAATGGGCTCTGTCTGAGGTGGGATTCGAACCCACACCTCCTGGGGAGACTGCGACCTGAACGCAACGCCTTAGACCGCTCCGCCATCCTGGCAACTGGTAATGCTCTCTTGACTGTGTTTGCTTTGTTCTTGCTTGGTACTTTCAATGGGCACTGTCTGAGGTGGGATTCGAACCCACGCCTCCTGGGGAGACTGCGACCTGAACGCAACGCCTTAGACCGCTCCGCCATCCTGGCACCTGGTAATACTCTCTTGAATGTGTTTGCTTTGTTCTTGCTTGGTACTTTCAATGGGCTCTGTCTGAGGTGGGATTCGAACCCACGCCTCCTGGGGAGACTGCGACCTGAACGCAACGCCTTAGACCGCTCCGCCATCCTGGCACCTGGTAATGCTCTCTTGAATGTGTTTGCTTTGTTCTTGCTTGGTACTTTCAATGGGCTCTGTCTGAGGCGGGATTCAAACCCACGCCTCCTGGGGAGACTGCGACCTGAACGCAATGCCTTAGACCGCTCCGCCATCCTGGCAACTGGTAATGCTCTCTTGACTGTGTTTGCTTTGTTCTTGCTTGGTACTTTCAATGGGCACTGTCTGAGGTGGGATTCGAACCCACGCCTCCTGGGGAGACTGCGACCTGAACGCAACGCCTTAGACCGCTCCGCCATCCTGGCACCTGGTAATGCTCTCTTGAATGTGTTTGCTTTGTTCTTGCTTGGTACTTTCAATGGGCACTGTCTGAGGTGGGATTCGAACCCACGCCTCCTGGGGAGACTGCGACCTGAACGCAACGCTGCAGACCGCTCCGCCATCCTGGCACCTGGTAATGCTCTCTTGAATGTTTTTCCTTTGTTCTTGCTTGGTACTTTCAATGGGCACTGTCTGAGGTGGGATTCGAACCCACGCCTCCTGGGGAGACTGCGACCTGAACGCAACGCCTTAGACCGCTCCGCCATCCTGGCACCTGGTAATGCTCTCTTGAATGTGTTTGCTTTGTTCTTGCTTGGTACTTTCAATGGGCTCTGTCTGAGGTGGGATTAGAACCCACGCCACCTGGGGAGACTGCGACCTGAACGCAACGCTTAAGACCGCTCTGCCATCCTGGCACCTGGTAATGCTCTCTTGAATGTGTTTGCTTTGTTCTTGCTTGGTACTTTCAATGAGCTCTGTCTGAGGTGGGATTCGAACCCACGCCTCCTGGGGAGACTGCGACCTCAACGCAACGCCTTAGACCGCTCCGCCATCCTGGCAACTGGTAATGCTCTCTTGAATGTGTTTGCTTTGTTCTTGCTTGGTACTTTCAATGGGCTCTATCTGAGGTGGGATTCGAACCCACGCCTCCTGGGGAGACTGCGACCTGAACGCAACGCCTTACACCGCTTCGCCATCCTGGCAACTGGTAATGCTCTCTTGACCATGTTTCCTTTGTTCTTGCTTGGTACTTTCAATGGGCTCTGTCTGAGGTGGGATTCGAACCCACGCCTCCTGGGGAGACTGCGACCTGAACGCAACGCCTTAGACCGCTCCGCCATCCTGGCAACTGGTAATGCTCTCTTGACCGTGTTTGCTTTGTTCTTGCTTGGTACTTTCAATGGGCTCTGTCTGAGGTGGGATTCGAACCCACGCCTCCTGGGGAGACTGCGACCTGAACGCAACGCCTTAGACCGCTCCGCCATCCTGGCAACTGGTAATGCTCTCTTGACTGTGTTTGCTTTGTTCTTGCTTGGTAGTTTCAATGGGCACTGTCTGAGGTGGGATTCGAACCCACGCCTCCTGGGGAGACTGCGACCTGAACGCAACGCCTTAGACCGCTCTGCCATCCTGGCAACTGGTAATGCTCTCTTGACTGTGTTTGCTTTGTTCTTGCTTGGTAGTTTCAATGGGCACTGTCTGAGGTGGGATTCGAACCCACGCCTCCTGGGGAGACTGCGACCTGAACGCAACGCCTTAGACCGCTCCGCCATCCTGGCAACTGGTAATGCTCTCTTGACTGTGTTTGCTTTGTTCTTGCTTGGTACTTTCAATGGGCACTGTCTGAGGTGGGATTCGAACCCACGCCTCCTGGGGTGACTGCGACCTGAACGCAACGCCTTAGACCGCTCCGCCATCCTGGCACCTGGTAATGCTCTCTTGAATGTGTTTGCTTTGTTCTTGCTTGGTACTTTCAATGGGCTCTGTCTGAGGTGGGATTCGAACCCACGCCTCCTGGGGAGACTGCGACCTGAACGCAACGCCTTAGACCGCTCCGCCATCCTGGCACCTGGTAATGCTCTCTTGAATGTGTTTGCTTTGTTCTGGCTTGGTACTTTCAATGGGCTCTGTCTGAGGTGGGATTCGAACCCACGCCTCCTGGGGAGACTGCAAACTGAACGCTACGCCTTAGACCGCTTCGCCATCCTGGCAACTGGTAATGCTCTCTTGACCGTGTTTCCTTTGTTATTGCTTGGTACTTTCAATGGGCTCTGTCTGAGGTGGGATTCGAACCCACACCTCCTGGGGAGACTGCGACCTGAACGCAACGCCTTAGACCGCTCCGCCATCCTGGCACCTGGTAATGCTCTCTTGAATGTGTTTGCTTTGTTCTTGCTTGGTACTTTCAATGGGCTCTGTCTGAGGTGGGATTCGAACCCACACCTCCTGGGGAGACTGCGACCTGAACGCAACGCCTTAGACCGCTTCGCCATCCTGGCACCTGGTAATGCTCTCTTGAATGTGTTTGCTTTGTTCTTGCTTGGTACTTTCAATGGGCTCTGTCTGAGGTGGGATTAGAACCCACGCCACCTGGGGAGACTGCGACCTGAACGCAACGCTTAAGACCGCTCCGCCATCCTGGCACCTGGTAATGCTCTCTTGAATGTTTTTCCTTTGTTATTGCTTGGTACTTTCAATGGGCTCTGTCTGAGGTGGCATTCGAACCCACGCCTCCTGGGGAGACTGCGACCTGAACGCAACGCCTTAGACCGCTCCGCCATCCTGGCACCTGGTAATGCTCTCTTGAATGTGTTTGCTTTGTTCTTGCTTGGTACTTTCAATGGGCTCTGTCTGAGGTGGGATTCGAACCCACACCTCCTGGGGAGACTGCGACCTGAACGCAACGCCTTAGACCGCTCCGCCATCCTGGCAACTGGTAATGCTCTCTTGACTGTGTTTGCTTTGTTCTTGCTTGGTACTTTCAATGGGCTCTGTCTGAGGTGGGATTCGAACCCACGCCTCCTGGGGAGACTGCGACCTGAACGCAACGCCTTAGACCGCTCCGCCATCCGGGCACCTGGTAATGCTCTCTTGAATGTGTTTGCTTTGTTCTTGCTTGGTACTTTCAATGGGCTCTGTCTGAGGCGGGATTCAAACCCACGCCTCCTGGGGAGACTGCGACCTGAACGCAACGCCTTAGACCGCTCCGCCATCCTGGCAACTGGTAATGCTCTCTTGACTGTGTTTGCTTTGTTCTTGCTTGGTACTTTCAATGGGCACTGTCTGAGGTGGGATTCGAACCCACGCCTCCTGGGGAGACTGCGACCTGAACGCAACGCCTTAGACCGCTCCGCCATCCTGGCACCTGGTAATGCTCTCTTGAATGTGTTTGCTTTGTTCTTGCTTGGTACTTTCAATGGGCTCTGTCTGAGGTTGGATTCGAACCCACGCCTCCTGGGGAGACTGCGACCTGAACGCAACGCCTTAGATCGCTCCGCCATCCTGGCAACTGGTAATGCTCTCTTGACTGTGTTTACTTTGTTCTTGCTTGGTACTTTCAATGGGCACTGTCTGAGGTGGGATTCGAACCCACGCCTCCTGGGGAGACTGCGACCTGAACGCAACGCCTTAGACCGCTCCGCCATCCTGGCACCTGGTAATGCTCTCTTGAATGTGTTTGCTTTGTTCTTGCTTGGTACTTTCAATGGGCACTGTCTGAGGTGGGATTCGAACCCACGCCACCTGGGGAGACTGCGACCTGAACGCAACGCTTAAGACCGCTCTGCCATCCTGGCACCTGGTAATGCTCTCTTGAATGTGTTTGCTTTGTTCTTGCTTGGTACTTTCAATGAGCTCTGTCTGAGGTGGGATTCGAACCCACGCCTCCTGGGGAGACTGCGACCTCAACGCAACGCCTTAGACCGCTCCGCCATCCTGGCAACTGGTAATGCTCTCTTGAATGTGTTTGCTTTGTTCTTGCTTGGTACTTTCAATGGGCTCTATCTGAGGTGGGATTCGAACCCACGCCTCCTGGGGAGACTGCGACCTGAACGCAACGCCTTACACCGCTTCGCCATCCTGGCAACTGGTAATGCTCTCTTGACCATGTTTCCTTTGTTCTTGCTTGGTACTTTCAATGGGCTCTGTCTGAGGTGGGATTCGAACCCACGCCTCCTGGGGAGACTGCGACCTGAACGCAACGCCTTAGACCGCTCCGCCATCCTGGCAACTGGTAATGCTCTCTTGACCGTGTTTGCTTTGTTCTTGCTTGGTACTTTCAATGGGCTCTGTCTGAGGTGGGATTCGAACCCACGCCTCCTGGGGAGACTGCGACCTGAACGCAACGCCTTAGACCGCTCCGCCATCCTGGCAACTGGTAATGCTCTCTTGACTGTGTTTGCTTTGTTCTTGCTTGGTAGTTTCAATGGGCACTGTCTGAGGTGGGATTCGAACCCACGCCTCCTGGGGAGACTGCGACCTGAACGCAACGCCTTAGACCGCTCTGCCATCCTGGCAACTGGTAATGCTCTCTTGACTGTGTTTGCTTTGTTCTTGCTTGGTAGTTTCAATGGGCACTGTCTGAGGTGGGATTCGAACCCACGCCTCCTGGGGAGACTGCGACCTGAACGCAACGCCTTAGACCGCTCCGCCATCCTGGCAACTGGTAATGCTCTCTTGACTGTGTTTGCTTTGTTCTTGCTTGGTACTTTCAATGGGCACTGTCTGAGGTGGGATTCGAACCCACGCCTCCTGGGGTGACTGCGACCTGAACGCAACGCCTTAGACCGCTCCGCCATCCTGGCACCTGGTAATGCTCTCTTGAATGTGTTTGCTTTGTTCTTGCTTGGTACTTTCAATGGGCTCTGTCTGAGGTGGGATTCGAACCCACGCCTCCTGGGGAGACTGCGACCTGAACGCAACGCCTTAGACCGCTCCGCCATCCTGGCACCTGGTAATGCTCTCTTGAATGTGTTTGCTTTGTTCTGGCTTGGTACTTTCAATGGGCTCTGTCTGAGGTGGGATTCGAACCCACGCCTCCTGGGGAGACTGCAAACTGAACGCTACGCCTTAGACCGCTTCGCCATCCTGGCAACTGGTAATGCTCTCTTGACCGTGTTTCCTTTGTTATTGCTTGGTACTTTCAATGGGCTCTGTCTGAGGTGGGATTCGAACCCACACCTCCTGGGGAGACTGCGACCTGAACGCAACGCCTTAGACCGCTCCGCCATCCTGGCACCTGGTAATGCTCTCTTGAATGTGTTTGCTTTGTTCTTGCTTGGTACTTTCAATGGGCTCTGTCTGAGGTGGGATTCGAACCCACACCTCCTGGGGAGACTGCGACCTGAACGCAACGCCTTAGACCGCTTCGCCATCCTGGCACCTGGTAATGCTCTCTTGAATGTGTTTGCTTTGTTCTTGCTTGGTACTTTCAATGGGCTCTGTCTGAGGTGGGATTAGAACCCACGCCACCTGGGGAGACTGCGACCTGAACGCAACGCTTAAGACCGCTCCGCCATCCTGGCACCTGGTAATGCTCTCTTGAATGTTTTTCCTTTGTTATTGCTTGGTACTTTCAATGGGCTCTGTCTGAGGTGGCATTCGAACCCACGCCTCCTGGGGAGACTGCGACCTGAACGCAACGCCTTAGACCGCTCCGCCATCCTGGCACCTGGTAATGCTCTCTTGAATGTGTTTGCTTTGTTCTTGCTTGGTACTTTCAATGGGCTCTGTCTGAGGTGGGATTCGAACCCACACCTCCTGGGGAGACTGCGACCTGAACGCAACGCCTTAGACCGCTCCGCCATCCTGGCACCTGGTAATGCTCTCTTGAATGTGTTTGCTTTGTTCTTGCTTGGTACTTTCAATGGGCTCTGTCTGAGGTGGGATTAGAACCCACGCCACCTGGGGAGACTGCGACCTGAACGCAACGCCTTAGACCGCTCCGCCATCCGGGCACCTGGTAATGCTCTCTTGAATGTGTTTGCTTTGTTCTTGCTTGGTACTTTCAATGGGCTCTGTCTGAGGCGGGATTCAAACCCACGCCTCCTGGGGAGACTGCGACCTGAACGCAACGCCTTAGACCGCTCCGCCATCCTGGCACCTGGTAATGCTCTCTTGAATGTGTTTGCTTTGTTCTTGCTTGGTACTTTCAATGGGCTCTGTCTGAGGTTGGATTCGAACCCACGCCTCCTGGGGAGACTGCGACCTGAACGCAACGCCTTAGACCGCTCCGCCATCCTGGCAACTGGTAATGCTCTCTTGACTGTGTTTGCTTTGTTCTTGCTTGGTACTTTCAATGGGCACTGTCTGAGGTGGGATTCGAACCCACGCCTCCTGGGGAGACTGCGACCTCAACGCAACGCCTTAGACCGCTCCGCCATCCTGGCACCTGGTAATGCTCTCTTGAATGTGTTTGCTTTGTTCTTGCTTGGTACTTTCAATGGGCTCTGTCTGAGGTGGGATTCGAACCCACACCTCCTGGGTAGACTGCGACCTGAACGCAACGCCTTAGACCGCTCCGCCATCCTGGCAACTGGTAATGCTCTCTTGAATGTGTTTGCTTTGTTCTTGCTTGGTACTTTCAATGGGCTCTGTCTGAGGTGGGATTCGAACCCACGCCTCCTGGGGAGACTGCGACCTGAACGCAACGCCTTACACCGCTTCGCCATCCTGGCAACTGGTAATGCTCTCTTGACCGTGTTTCCTTTGTTATTGCTTGGTACTTTCAATGGGCTCTGTCTGAGGTGGGATTCGAACCCACGCCTCCTGGGGAGACTGCGACCTGAACGCAACGCCATAGACCGCTCCGCCATCCTGGCACTTGGTAATGCTCTCTTGAATGTGTTTGCTTTGTTCTTGCTTGATACTTTCAATGGGCTCTGTCTGAGGTGGGATTCGAACCCACGCCTCCTGGGGAGACTGCGACCTGAACGCAACGCCTTAGACCGCTCCGCCATCCTGGCAACTGGTAATGCTCTCTTGACTGTGTTTGCTTTGTTCTTGCTTGGTAGTTTCAATGGGCACTGTCTGAGGTGGGATTCGAACCCACGCCTCCTGGGGAGACTGCGACCTGAACGCAACGCCTTAGACCGCTCTGCCATCCTGGCAACTGGTAATGCTCTCTTGACTGTGTTTGCTTTGTTCTTGCTTGGTAGTTTCAATGGGCACTGTCTGAGGTGGGATTCGAACCCACGCCTCCTGGGGTGACTGCGACCTGAACGCAACGCCTTAGACCGCTCCACGATCCTGGCACCTGGTAATGCTCTCTTGAATGTGTTTGCTTTGTTCTTGCTTGGTACTTTCAATGGGCTCTGTCTGAGGTGGGATTCGAACCCACGCCTCCTGGGGAGACTGCGACCTGAACGCAACGCCTTAGACCGCTCCGCCATCCTGGCACCTGGTAATGCTCTCTTGAATGTGTTTGCTTTGTTCTGGCTTGGTACTTTCAATGGGCTCTGTCTGAGGTGGGATTCGAACCCACGCCTCCTGGGGAGACTGCGACCTGAACTCAACACCTTAGACCGCTCCGCCATCCTGGCAACTGGTAATGCTCTCTTGACTGTGTTTGCTTTGTTCTTGCTTGGTACTTTCAATGGGCTCTGTCTGAGGTGGGATTCGAACCCACGCCTCCTGGGGAGACTGCGACCTGAACGCAACGCCTTAGACCGCTCCGCCATCCGGGCACCTGGTAATGCTCTCTTGAATGTGTTTGCTTTGTTCTTGCTTGGTACTTTCAATGGGCTCTGTCTGAGGCGGGATTCAAACCCACGCCTCCTGGGGAGACTGCGACCTGAACGCAACGCCTTAGACCGCTCCGCCATCCTGGCAACTGGTAATGCTCTCTTGACTGTGTTTGCTTTGTTCTTGCTTGGTACTTTCAATGGGCACTGTCTGAGGTGGGATTCGAACCCACGCCTCCTGGGGAGACTGCGACCTGAACGCAACGCCTTACACCGCTTCGCCATCCTGGCAACTGGTAATGCTCTCTTGACCGTGTTTCCTTTGTTATTGCTTGGTACTTTCAATGGGCTCTGTCTGAGGTGGGATTCGAACCCACGCCTCCTGGGGAGACTGCGACCTGAACGCAACGCCATAGACCGCTCCGCCATCCTGGCACTTGGTAATGCTCTCTTGAATGTGTTTGCTTTGTTCTTGCTTGATACTTTCAATGGGCTCTGTCTGAGGTGGGATTCGAACCCACGCCTCCTGGGGAGACTGCGACCTGAACGCAACGCCTTAGACCGCTCCGCCATCCTGGCAACTGGTAATGCTCTCTTGACTGTGTTTGCTTTGTTCTTGCTTGGTAGTTTCAATGGGCACTGTCTGAGGTGGGATTCGAACCCACGCCTCCTGGGGAGACTGCGACCTGAACGCAACGCCTTAGACCGCTCTGCCATCCTGGCAACTGGTAATGCTCTCTTGACTGTGTTTGCTTTGTTCTTGCTTGGTAGTTTCAATGGGCACTGTCTGAGGTGGGATTCGAACCCACGCCTCCTGGGGTGACTGCGACCTGAACGCAACGCCTTAGACCGCTCCACGATCCTGGCACCTGGTAATGCTCTCTTGAATGTGTTTGCTTTGTTCTTGCTTGGTACTTTCAATGGGCTCTGTCTGAGGTGGGATTCGAACCCACGCCTCCTGGGGAGACTGCGACCTGAACGCAACGCCTTAGACCGCTCCGCCATCCTGGCACCTGGTAATGCTCTCTTGAATGTGTTTGCTTTGTTCTGGCTTGGTACTTTCAATGGGCTCTGTCTGAGGTGGGATTCGAACCCACGCCTCCTGGGGAGACTGCGACCTGAACTCAACACCTTAGACCGCTCCGCCATCCTGGCAACTGGTAATGCTCTCTTGACTGTGTTTGCTTTGTTCTTGCTTGGTACTTTCAATGGGCTCTGTCTGAGGTGGGATTCGAACCCACGCCTCCTGGGGAGACTGCGACCTGAACGCAACGCCTTAGACCGCTCCGCCATCCGGGCACCTGGTAATGCTCTCTTGAATGTGTTTGCTTTGTTCTTGCTTGGTACTTTCAATGGGCTCTGTCTGAGGCGGGATTCAAACCCACGCCTCCTGGGGAGACTGCGACCTGAACGCAACGCCTTAGACCGCTCCGCCATCCTGGCAACTGGTAATGCTCTCTTGACTGTGTTTGCTTTGTTCTTGCTTGGTACTTTCAATGGGCACTGTCTGAGGTGGGATTCGAACCCACGCCTCCTGGGGAGACTGCGACCTGAACGCAACGCCTTAGACCGCTCCGCCATCCTGGCACCTGGTAATGCTCTCTTGAATGTGTTTGCTTTGTTCTTGCTTGGTACTTTCAATGGGCTCTGTCTGAGGTTGGATTCGAACCCACGCCTCCTGGGGAGACTGCGACCTGAACGCAACGCCTTAGATCGCTCCGCCATCCTGGCAACTGGTAATGCTCTCTTGACTGTGTTTGCTTTGTTCTTGCTTGGTACTTTCAATGGGCACTGTCTGAGGTGGGATTCGAACCCACGCCTCCTGGGGAGACTGCGACCTGAACGCAACGCCTTAGACCGCTCCGCCATCCTGGCACCTGGTAATGCTCTCTTGAATGTGTTTGCTTTGTTCTTGCTTAGTACTTTCAATGGGCACTGTCTGAGGTGGGATTCGAACCCACGCCACCTGGGGAGACTGCGACCTGAACGCAACGCTTAAGACCGCTCTGCCATCCTGGCACCTGGTAATGCTCTCTTGAATGTGTTTGCTTTGTTCTTGCTTGGTACTTTCAATGAGCTCTGTCTGAGGTGGGATTCGAACCCACGCCTCCTGGGGAGACTGCGACCTCAACGCAACGCCTTAGACCGCTCCGCCATCCTGGCAACTGGTAATGCTCTCTTGAATGTGTTTGCTTTGTTCTTGCTTGGTACTTTCAATGGGCTCTATCTGAGGTGGGATTCGAACCCACGCCTCCTGGGGAGACTGCGACCTGAACGCAACGCCTTACACCGCTTCGCCATCCTGGCAACTGGTAATGCTCTCTTGACCATGTTTCCTTTGTTCTTGCTTGGTACTTTCAATGGGCTCTGTCTGAGGTGGGATTCGAACCCACGCCTCCTGGGGAGACTGCGACCTGAACGCAACGCCTTAGACCGCTCCGCCATCCTGGCAACTGGTAATGCTCTCTTGACCGTGTTTGCTTTGTTCTTGCTTGGTACTTTCAATGGGCTCTGTCTGAGGTGGGATTCGAACCCACGCCTCCTGGGGAGACTGCGACCTGAACGCAACGCCTTAGACCGCTCCGCCATCCTGGCAACTGGTAATGCTCTCTTGACTGTGTTTGCTTTGTTCTTGCTTGGTAGTTTCAATGGGCACTGTCTGAGGTGGGATTCGAACCCACGCCTCCTGGGGAGACTGCGACCTGAACGCAACGCCTTAGACCGCTCTGCCATCCTGGCAACTGGTAATGCTCTCTTGACTGTGTTTGCTTTGTTCTTGCTTGGTAGTTTCAATGGGCACTGTCTGAGGTGGGATTCGAACCCACGCCTCCTGGGGAGACTGCGACCTGAACGCAACGCCTTAGACCGCTCCGCCATCCTGGCAACTGGTAATGCTCTCTTGACTGTGTTTGCTTTGTTCTTGCTTGGTACTTTCAATGGGCACTGTCTGAGGTGGGATTCGAACCCACGCCTCCTGGGGTGACTGCGACCTGAACGCAACGCCTTAGACCGCTCCGCCATCCTGGCACCTGGTAATGCTCTCTTGAATGTGTTTGCTTTGTTCTTGCTTGGTACTTTCAATGGGCTCTGTCTGAGGTGGGATTCGAACCCACGCCTCCTGGGGAGACTGCGACCTGAACGCAACGCCTTAGACCGCTCCGCCATCCTGGCACCTGGTAATGCTCTCTTGAATGTGTTTGCTTTGTTCTGGCTTGGTACTTTCAATGGGCTCTGTCTGAGGTGGGATTCGAACCCACGCCTCCTGGGGAGACTGCAAACTGAACGCTACGCCTTAGACCGCTTCGCCATCCTGGCAACTGGTAATGCTCTCTTGACCGTGTTTCCTTTGTTATTGCTTGGTACTTTCAATGGGCTCTGTCTGAGGTGGGATTCGAACCCACACCTCCTGGGGAGACTGCGACCTGAACGCAACGCCTTAGACCGCTCCGCCATCCTGGCACCTGGTAATGCTCTCTTGAATGTGTTTGCTTTGTTCTTGCTTGGTACTTTCAATGGGCTCTGTCTGAGGTGGGATTCGAACCCACACCTCCTGGGGAGACTGCGACCTGAACGCAACGCCTTAGACCGCTTCGCCATCCTGGCACCTGGTAATGCTCTCTTGAATGTGTTTGCTTTGTTCTTGCTTGGTACTTTCAATGGGCTCTGTCTGAGGTGGGATTAGAACCCACGCCACCTGGGGAGACTGCGACCTGAACGCAACGCTTAAGACCGCTCCGCCATCCTGGCACCTGGTAATGCTCTCTTGAATGTTTTTCCTTTGTTATTGCTTGGTACTTTCAATGGGCTCTGTCTGAGGTGGCATTCGAACCCACGCCTCCTGGGGAGACTGCGACCTGAACGCAACGCCTTAGACCGCTCCGCCATCCTGGCACCTGGTAATGCTCTCTTGAATGTGTTTGCTTTGTTCTTGCTTGGTACTTTCAATGGGCTCTGTCTGAGGTGGGATTCGAACCCACACCTCCTGGGGAGACTGCGACCTGAACGCAACGCCTTAGACCGCTCCGCCATCCTGGCACCTGGTAATGCTCTCTTGAATGTGTTTGCTTTGTTCTTGCTTGGTACTTTCAATGGGCTCTGTCTGAGGTGGGATTAGAACCCACGCCACCTGGGGAGACTGCGACCTGAACGCAACGCCTTAGACCGCTCCGCCATCCGGGCACCTGGTAATGCTCTCTTGAATGTGTTTGCTTTGTTCTTGCTTGGTACTTTCAATGGGCTCTGTCTGAGGCGGGATTCAAACCCACGCCTCCTGGGGAGACTGCGACCTGAACGCAACGCCTTAGACCGCTCCGCCATCCTGGCACCTGGTAATGCTCTCTTGAATGTGTTTGCTTTGTTCTTGCTTGGTACTTTCAATGGGCTCTGTCTGAGGTTGGATTCGAACCCACGCCTCCTGGGGAGACTGCGACCTGAACGCAACGCCTTAGACCGCTCCGCCATCCTGGCAACTGGTAATGCTCTCTTGACTGTGTTTGCTTTGTTCTTGCTTGGTACTTTCAATGGGCACTGTCTGAGGTGGGATTCGAACCCACGCCTCCTGGGGAGACTGCGACCTGAACGCAACGCCTTAGACCGCTCCGCCATCCTGGCACCTGGTAATGCTCTCTTGAATGTGTTTGCTTCGTTCTTGCTTGGTACTTTCAATGGGCACTGTCTGAGGTGGGATTCGACCCCACGCCTCCTGGGGAGACTGCGACCTGAACGCAACGCTTAAGACCGCTCCGCCATCCTGGCACCTGGTAATGCTCTCTTGAATGTTTTTCCTTTGTTCTTGCTTGGTACTTTCAATGGGCACTGTCTGAGGTGGGATTCGAACCCACGCCTCCTGGGGAGACTGCGATCTGAACGCAACGCCTTAGACCGCTCCGCCATCCTGGCACCTGGTAATGCTCTCTTGAATGTGTTTGCTTTGTTCTTGCTTGGTACTTTCAATGGGCTCTGTCTGAGGTGGGATTAGAACCCACGCCAACTGGGGAGACTGCGACCTGAACGCAACGCCTTAGACCGCTCCGCCATCCTGGCACCTGGTAATGCTCTCTTGAATGTGTTTGCTTTGTTCTTGCTTGGTACTTTCAATGGGCTCTGTCTGAGGTTGGATTCGAACCCACGCCTCCTGGGGAGACTGCGACCTGAACGCAACGCTTAAGACCGCTCCGCCATCCTGGCACCTGGTAATGCTCTCTTGAATGTGTTTGCTTTGTTCTTGCTTGGTACTTTCAATGGGCTCTGTCTGAGGTGGGATTAGAACCCACGCCACCTGGGGAGACTGCGACCTGAACGCAACGCCTTAGACCGCTCCGCCATCCGGGCACCTGGTAATGCTCTCTTGAATGTGTTTGCTTTGTTCTTGCTTGGTACTTTCAATGGGCTCTGTCTGAGGCGGGATTCAAACCCACGCCTCCTGGGGAGACTGCGACCTGAACGCAACGCCTTAGACCGCTCCGCCATCCTGGCACCTGGTAATGCTCTCTTGAATGTGTTTGCTTTGTTCTTGCTTGGTACTTTCAATGGGCTCTGTCTGAGGTTGGATTCGAACCCACGCCTCCTGGGGAGACTGCGACCTGAACGCAACGCCTTAGACCGCTCCGCCATCCTGGCAACTGGTAATGCTCTCTTGACTGTGTTTGCTTTGTTCTTGCTTGGTACTTTCAATGGGCACTGTCTGAGGTGGGATTCGAACCCACGCCTCCTGGGGAGACTGCGACCTGAACGCAACGCCTTAGACCGCTCCGCCATCCTGGCACCTGGTAATGCTCTCTTGAATGTGTTTGCTTTGTTCTTGCTTGGTACTTTCAATGGGCACTGTCTGAGGTGGGATTCGACCCCACGCCTCCTGGGGAGACTGCGACCTGAACGCAACGCTTAAGACCGCTCCGCCATCCTGGCACCTGGTAATGCTCTCTTGAATGTTTTTCCTTTGTTCTTGCTTGGTACTTTCAATGGGCACTGTCTGAGGTGGGATTCGAACCCACGCCTCCTGGGGAGACTGCGATCTGAACGCAACGCCTTAGACCGCTCCGCCATCCTGGCACCTGGTAATGCTCTCTTGAATGTGTTTGCTTTGTTCTTGCTTGGTACTTTCAATGGGCTCTGTCTGAGGTGGGATTAGAACCCACGCCAACTGGGGAGACTGCGACCTGAACGCAACGCTTAAGACCGCTCTGCCATCCTGGCACCTGGTAATGCTCTCTTGAATGTGTTTGCTTTGTTCTTGCTTGGTACTTTCAATGAGCTCTGTCTGAGGTGGGATTCGAACCCACGCCTCCTGGGGAGACTGCGACCTCAACGCATCGCCTTAGACCGCTCCGCCATCCTGGCACCTGGTAATGCTCTCTTGAATGTGTTTGCTTTGTTCTTGCTTGGTACTTTCAATGGGCTCTGTCTGAGGTGGGATTCGAACCCACACCTCCTGGGGAGACTGCGACCTGAACGCAACGCCTTAGACCGCTCCGCCATCCTGGCACCTGGTAATGCTCTCTTGAATGTGTTTGCTTTGTTCTTGCTTGGTACTTTCAATGGGCTCTGTCTGAGGTGGGATTCGAACCCACACCTCCTGGGGAGACTGCGACCTGAACGCAACGCCTTAGACCGCTCCGCCATCCTGGCAACTGGTAATGCTCTCTTGAATGTGTTTGCTTTGTTCTTGCTTGGTACTTTCAATGGGCTCTGTCTGAGACGGGATTCGAACCCACGCCTCCTGGGGAGACTGCGACCTGAACGCAACGCCTTAGACCGCTCCGCCATCCTGGCACCTGGTAATGCTCTCTTTACTGTGTTTCCTATGTTCTTGCTTGGTACTTTCAATGGGCTCTATCTGAGGTGGGATTCGAACCCACGCCTCCTGGGGAGACTGCGACCTGAACGCAACGCCTTACACCGCTTCTCCATCCTGGCAACTGGTAATGCTCTCTTGACCGTGTTTCCTTTGTTATTGCTTGGTACTTTCAATGGGCTCTGTCTGAGGTGGGATTCGAACCCACGCCTCCTGGGGAGACTGCGACCTGAACGCAACGCCTTAGACCGCTCCGCCATCCTGGCACTTGGTAATGCTCTCTTGAATGTGTTTGCTTTGTTCTTGCTTGGTACTTTCAATGGGCTCTGTCTGAGGTGGGATTCGAACCCACGCCTCCTGGGGAGACTGCGACCTGAACGCAACGCCTTAGACCGCTCCGCCATCCTGGCAACTGGTAATGCTCTCTTGACTGTGTTTGCTTTGTTCTTGCTTGGTAGTTTCAATGGGCACTGTCTGAGGTGGGATTCGAACCCACGCCTCCTGGGGAGACTGCGACCTGAACGCAACGCCTTAGACCGCTCTGCCATCCTGGCAACTGGTAATGCTCTCTTGACTGTGTTTGCTTTGTTCTTGCTTGGTAGTTTCAATGGGCACTGTCTGAGGTGGGATTCGAACCCACGCCTCCTGGGGAGACTGCGACCTGAACGCAACGCCTTAGACCGCTCCGCCATCCTGGCACCTGGTAATGCTCTCTTGAATGTGTTTGCTTTGTTCTGGCTTGGTACTTTCAATGGGCTCTGTCTGAGGTGGGATTCGAACCCACGCCTCCTGGGGAGACTGCGACCTGAACGCAACGCTTAAGACCGCTACGCCATCCTTGCACCTGGTAATGCTCTCTTGAATGTTTTTCCTTTGTTCTTGCTTGGTACTTTCAATGGGCACTGTCTGAGATGGGATTCGAACCCACGCCTCCTGGGGAGACTGCGACCTGAACGCAACGCCTTAGACCGCTCCGCCATCCTGGCACCTGGTAATGCTCTCTTGAATGTGTTTGCTTTGTTCTTGCTTGGTACTTTCAAAGGGCTCTGTCTGAGGTGGGATTAGAACCCACGCCACCTGGGGAGACTGCGACCTGAACGCAACGCTTAAGACCGCTCTGCCATCCTGGCACCTGGTAATGCTCTCTTGAATGTGTTTGTTTTGTTCTTGCTTGGTACTTTCAATGAGCTCTGTCTGAGGTGGGATTCGAACCCACGCCTCCTGGGGAGACTGCGACCTCAACGCAACGCCTTAGACCGCTCCGCCATCCTGGCACCTGGTAATGCTCTCTTGAATGTGTTTGCTTTGTTCTTGCTTGGTACTTTCAATGGGCTCTGTCTGAGGTGGGATTCGAACCCACACCTCCTGGGGAGACTGCGACCTGAACGCAACGCCTTAGACCGCTCCGCCATCCTGGCAACTGGTAATGCTCTCTTGAATGTGTATGCTTTGTTCTTGCTTGGTACTTTCAATGGGCTCTGTCAGAGGTGGGATTAGAACCCACGCCACCTGGGGAGACTGCGACCTGAACGCAACGCTTAAGACCGCTCTGCCATCCTGGCACCTGGTAATGCTCTCTTGAATGTGTTTGTTTTGTTCTTGCTTGGTACTTTCAATGAGCTCTGTCTGAGGTGGGATTCGAACCCACGCCTCCAGGGGAGACTGCGACCTCAACGCAACGCCTTAGACCGCTCCGCCATCCTGGCACCTGGTAATGCTCTCTTGAATGTGTTTGCTTTGTTCTTGCTTGGTACTTTCAATGGGCTCTGTCTGAGGTGGGATTCGAACCCACACCTCCTGGGGAGACTGCGACCTGAACGCAACGCCTTAGACCGCTCCGCCATCCTGGCACCTGGTAATGCTCTCTTTACTGTGTTTCCTATGTTCTTGCTTGGTACTTTCAATGGGCTCTATCTGAGGTGGGATTCGAACCCACGCCTCCTGGGGAGACTGCGACCTGAACGCAACGCCTTACACCGCTTCGCCATCCTGGCAACTGGTAATGCTCTCTTGACCGTGTTTCCTTTGTTATTGCTTGGTACTTTCAATGGGCTCTGTCTGAGGTGGGATTCGAACCCACGCCTCCTGGGGAGACTGCGACCTGAACGCAACGCCTTAGACTGCTCTGCCATCCTGGCAACTGGTAATGCTCTCTTGACTGTGTTTGCTTTGTTCTTGCTTGGTAGTTTCAATGGGCACTGTCTGAGGTGGGATTCGAACCCACGCCTCCTGGGGAGACTGCGAACTGAACGCAACGCCTTAGACCGCTCCGCCATCCTGGCAACTGGTAATGCTCTCTTGACTGTGTTTGCTTTGTTCTTGCTTGGTACTTTCAATGGGCACTGTCTGAGGTGGGATTCGAACCCACGCCTCCTGGGGAGACTGCGACCTGAACGCAACGCCTTAGACCGCTCCGCCATCCTGGCACCTGGTAATGCTCTCTTGAATGTGTTTGCTTTTTTCTGGCTTGGTACTTTCAATGGGCTCTGTCTGAGGTGGGATTCGAACCCACGCCTCCTGGGGAGACTGCGACCTGAACTCAACACCTTAGACCGCTCCGCCATCCTGGCAACTGGTAATGCTCTCTTGACTGTGTTTGCTTTGTTCTTGCTTGGTAGTTTCAATGGGCACTGTCTGAGGTGGGATTCGAACCCACGCCTCCTGGGGAGACTGCGACCTGAACGCAACGCCTTAGACCGCTCCGCCATCCTGGCAACTGGTAATGCTCTCTTGACTGTGTTTGCTTTGTTCTTGCTTGGTAGTTTCAATGGGCACTGTATGAGGTGGGATTCGAACCCACGCCTCCTGGGGAGACTGCGACCTGAACGCAACGCCTTAGAGCGCTCCGCCATCCTGGCAACTGGTAATGCTCTCTTGACTGTGTTTGCTTTGTTCTTGCTTGGTACTTTCAATGGGCACTGTCTGAGGTGGGATTCGAACCCACGCCTCCTGGGGAGACTGCGACCTGAACGCAACGCCTTAGACCGCTCCGCCATCCTGGCACCTGGTAATGCTCTCTTGAATGTGTTTGCTTTGTTCCTGTTTGGTACTTTCAATGGGCTCTGTCTGAGGTGGGATTCGAACCCACGCCTCCTGGGGAGTCTGCGACCTGAACGCAACGCCTTAGACCGCTTCGCCATCCTGGCAACTGGTAATGCTCTCTTGACCGTGTTTCCTTTGTTATTGCTTGGCACTTTCAATGGGCTCTGACTGAGGTGGGATTCGAACCCACACCTCCTGGGGAGACTGCGACCTGAACGCAACGCCTTAGACCGCTCCGCCATCCTGGCAACTGGTAATGCTCTCTTGAATGTGTTTGCTTTGTTCTTGCTTGGTACTTTCAATGGGCTCTGTCTGAGGTGGGATTCGAACCCACGCCTCCTGGGGAGACTGCGACCTGAACGCAACGCCTTAGACCGCTCCGCCATCCTGGCACCTGGTAATGCTCTCTTGAATGTGTTTGCTTTGTTCCTGCTTGGTACTTTCAATGGGCTCTGTCTGAGGTGGGATTCGAACCCACGCCTCCTGAGGAGACTGCGACCTGAACGCAACGCCTTAGACCGCTCCGCCATCCAGCCACCTGGTAATGCTCTCTTGAATGTGTTTGCTTTGTTCTTGCTTGGTACTTTCAATGGGCTCTGTCTGAGGTGGGATTCGAACCCACACCTCCTGGGGAGACTGCGACCTGAAAGCAACGCCTTAGACCGCTCCGCCATCCTGGCAACTGGTAATGCTCTCTTGAATGTGTTTGCTTTGTTCTTGCTTGGTACTTTCAATGGGCTCTGTCTGAGGTGGGATTAGAACCCACGCCACCTGGTGAGACTGCGACCTGAACGCAACGCTTAAGACCGCTCCGCCATCCTGGCACCTGGTAATGCTCTCTTGAATGTGTTTGCTTTGTTCTTGCTTGGTACTTTCAATGGGCTCTGTCTGAGGTGGGATTCGAACCCACGCCTCCTGGGGAGACTGCGACCTGAACGCAACGCCTTAGACCGCTCCGCCATCCAGGCACCTGGTAATGCTCTCTTGAATGTGTTTGCTTTGTTCTTGCTTGGTACTTTCAATGGGCTCTGTCTGAGGTGGGATTCGAACCCACACCTCCTGGGGAGACTGCGACCTGAAAGTAACGCCTCAGACCGCTCCGCCATCCTGGCAACTGGTAATGCTCTCTTGAATGTGTTTGCTTTGTTCTTGCTTGGTACTTTCAATGGGCTCTGTCTGAGGTGGGATTTGAACCCACGCCTCCTGGGGAGACTGCGACCTGAACGCAACGCCTTAGACCGCTCCGCTATGCTTGAAACTGGTAATGCTCTCTTGACTGTGTTTGCTTTGTTCTTGCTTAGTACTTTCAATGGGCACTGTCTGAGGTGGGATTTGAACCCACGCCTCCTGGGGAGACTGCGACCTCAACGCAACGCCTTAGACCGCTCCGCCATCCTGGCAACTGGTAATGCTCTCTTTACTGTGTTTCCTTTGTTCTTGCTTGGTACTTTCAATGGGCTCTGTCTGAGGTGGGATTCGAACCCACGCCTCCTGGGGAGACTGCGACCTGAACGCAATGCCTTAGACCGCTCCGCCATCCTGGCAGCTGGAAATGCTCTCTTGACCGTGTTTCCTTTGTTATTGCTTGGTACTTTCAATGGGCTCTGTCTGAGGTGGGATTCAAACCCACACCTCCTGGGGAGACTGCGACCTGAACGCAACGCCTTAGACCGCTCCGCCATCCTGGCACCTGGTAATGCTCTCTTGAATGTGTTTGCTTTGTTCTTGCTTGGTACTTTCAATGGGCTCTGTCTGAGGCGGGATTCGAACCCACGCCTCCTGGGGAGAATGCGACCTGAACGCAGCGCCTTAGACCGCTCTGCCATCCTGGAAACTGGTAATGCTCTCTTGACTGTGTTTGCTTTGTACTTTCAATGGGCTCTGTCTGAGGCGGGATTCGAACCCACGCCTCCTGGGGAGACTGCGACCTGAACGCAACGCCTTAGACCGCTCCGCCATCCAGCCACCTGGTAATGCTCTCTTGAATGTGTTTGCTTTGTTCTTGCTTGGTACTTTCAATGGGCTCTGTCTGAGGTGGGATTCGAACCCACACCTCCTGGGGAGACTGCGACCTGAAAGCAACGCCTTAGACCGCTCCGCCATCCTGGCAACTGGTAATGCTCTCTTGAATGTGTTTGCTTTGTTCTTGCTTGGTACTTTCAATGGGCTCTGTCTGAGGTGGGATTAGAACCCACGCCACCTGGTGAGACTGCGACCTGAACGCAACGCTTAAGACCGCTCCGCCATCCTGGCACCTGGTAATGCTCTCTTGAATGTGTTTGCTTTGTTCTTGCTTGGTACTTTCAATGGGCTCTGTCTGAGGTGGGATTCGAACCCACGCCTCCTGGGGAGACTGCGACCTGAACGCAACGCCTTAGACCGCTCCGCCATCCAGGCACCTGGTAATGCTCTCTTGAATGTGTTTGCTTTGTTCTTGCTTGGTACTTTCAATGGGCTCTGTCTGAGGTGGGATTCGAACCCACACCTCCTGGGGAGACTGCGACCTGAAAGTAACGCCTCAGACCGCTCCGCCATCCTGGCAACTGGTAATGCTCTCTTGAATGTGTTTGCTTTGTTCTTGCTTGGTACTTTCAATGGGCTCTGTCTGAGGTGGGATTCGAACCCACACCTCCTGGGGAGACTGCGACCTGAACGCAACGCCTTAGACCGCTCCGCCATCCTGGCAACTGGTAATGCTCTCTTGAATGTGTTTGCTTTGTTCTTGCTTGGTACTTTCAATGGGCTCTGTCTGAGACGGGATTCGAACCCACGCCTCCTGGGGAGACTGCGACCTGAACGCAACGCCTTAGACCGCTCCGCCATCCTGGCACCTGGTAATGCTCTCTTTACTGTGTTTCCTATGTTCTTGCTTGGTACTTTCAATGGGCTCTGTCTGAGGTGGGATTCGAACCCACACCTCCTGGGGAGACTGCGACCTGAACGCAACGCCTTAGACCGCTCCCCCATCCTGGCAACTGGTAATGCTCTCTTGACTGTGTTTGCTTTGTTCTTGCTTGGTAGTTTCAATGGGCACTGTCTGAGGTGGGATTCGAACCCACGCCTCCTGGGGAGACTGCGACCTGAACGCAACGCCTTAGACCGCTCCGCCATCCTGGCAACTGGTAATGCTCTCTTGACTGTGTTTGCTTTGTTCTTGCTTGGTACTTTCAATGGGCACTGTCTGAGGTGGGATTCGAACCCACGCCTCCTGGGGTGACTGCGACCTGAACGCAACGCCTTAGACCGCTCCGCCATCCTGGCACCTGGTAATGCTCTCTTGAATGTGTTTGCTTTGTTCTTGCTTGGTACTTTCAATGGGCTCTGTCTGAGGTGGGATTCGAACCCACGCCTCCTGGGGAGACTGCGACCTGAACGCAACGCCTTAGACCGCTCCGCCATCCTGGCACCTGGTAATGCTCTCTTGAATGTGTTTGCTTTGTTCTGGCTTGGTACTTTCAATGGGCTCTGTCTGAGGTGGGATTCGAACCCACGCCTCCTGGGGAGACTGCGACCTGAACTCAACACCTTAGACCGCTCCGCCATCCTGGCAACTGGTAATGCTCTCTTGACTGTGTTTGCTTTGTTCTTGCTTGGTAGTTTCAATGGGCACTGTCTGAGGTGGGATTCGAACCCACGCCTCCTGGGGAGACTGCGACCTGAACGCAACGCCTTAGACTGCTCTGCCATCCTGGCAACTGGTAATGCTCTCTTGACTGTGTTTGCTTTGTTCTTGCTTGGTAGTTTCAATGGGCACTGTCTGAGGTGGGATTCGAACCCACGCCTCCTGGGGAGACTGCGAACTGAACGCAACGCCTTAGACCGCTCCGCCATCCTGGCAACTGGTAATGCTCTCTTGACTGTGTTTGCTTTGTTCTTGCTTGGTACTTTCAATGGGCACTGTCTGAGGTGGGATTCGAACCCACGCCTCCTGGGGTGACTGCGACCTGAACGCAACGCCTTAGACCGCTCCGCCATCCTGGCACCTGGTAATGCTCTCTTGAATGTGTTTGCTTTGTTCTTGCTTGGTACTTTCAATGGGCTCTGTCTGAGGTGGGATTCGAACCCACGCCTCCTGGGGAGACTGCGACCTGAACGCAACGCCTTAGACCGCTCCGCCATCCTGGCACCTGGTAATGCTCTCTTGAATGTGTTTGCTTTGTTCTGGCTTGGTACTTTCAATGGGCTCTGTCTGAGGTGGGATTCGAACCCACGCCTCCTGGGGAGACTGCGACCTGAACTCAACACCTTAGACCGCTCCGCCATCCTGGCACCTGTTAATGCTCTCTTGAATGTGTTTGCTTTGTTCCTGTTTGGTACTTTCAATGGGCTCTGTCTGAGGTGGGATTCGAACCCACGCCTCCTGGGGAGTCTGCGACCTGAACGCAACGCCTTAGACCGCTTCGCCATCCTGGCAACTGGTAATGCTCTCTTGACCGTGTTTCCTTTGTTATTGCTTGGCACTTTCAATGGGCTCTGACTGAGGTGGGATTCGAACCCACACCTCCTGGGGAGACTGCGACCTGAACGCAACGCCTTAGACCGCTCCGCCATCCTGGCAACTGGTAATGCTCTCTTGAATGTGTTTGCTTTGTTCTTGCTTGGTACTTTCAATGGGCTCTGTCTGAGGTGGGATTCGAACCCACGCCTCCTGGGGAGACTGCGACCTGAACGCAACGCCTTAGACCGCTCCGCCATCCTGGCACCTGGTAATGCTCACTTGAATGTGTTTGCTTTGTTCTTGCTTGGTATTTTCAATGGGCTCTGTCTGAGGAGGGATTCGAACCCACGCCTCCTGGGGAGACTGCGACCTGAACGCAGCGCCTTAGACCGCTCTGCCATCCTGGCAACTGGTAATGCTCTCTTGACTGTGTTTGCTTTGTTCTTGCTTGGTACTTTCAATGGGCTCTGTCTGAGGCGGGATTCGAACCCACGCCTCCTGGGGAGACTGCGACCTGAACGCAACGCCTTAGACCGCTCCGCCATCCTGGCACCTGGTAATGCTCACTTGAATGTGTTTGCTTTGTTCTTGCTTGGTATTTTCAATGGGCTCTGTCTGAGGTGGGATTCGAACCCACGCCTCCTGGGGAGACTGCGACCTGAACGCAGCGCCTTAGACCGCTCTGCCATCCTGGCAACTGGTAATGCTCTCTTGACTGTGTTTGCTTTGTTCTTGCTTGGTACTTTCAATGGGCTCTGTCTGAGGCGGGATTCGAACCCACGCCTCCTGGGGAGACTGCGACCTGAACGCAACGCCTTAGACCGCTCCGCCATCCTGGCACCTGGTAATGCTCTCTTGAATGTGTTTGCTTTGTTCCTGCTTGGTACTTTCAATGGGCTCTGTCTGAGGTGGGATTCGAACCCACGCCTCCTGGGGAGACTGCGACCTGAACGCAACGCCTTAGACCGCTCCGCCATCCAGCCACCTGGTAATGCTCTCTTGAATGTGTTTGCTTTGTTCTTGCTTGGTACTTTCAATGGGCTCTGTCTGAGGTGGGATTCGAACCCACACCTCCTGGGGAGACTGCGACCTGAAAGTAACGCCTCAGACCGCTCCGCCATCCTGGCAACTGGTAATGCTCTCTTGAATGTGTTTGCTTTGTTCTTGCTTGGTACTTTCAATGGGCTCTGTCTGAGGTGGGATTCGAACCCACACCTCCTGGGGAGACTGCGACCTGAACGCAACGCCTTAGACCGCTCCGCCATCCTGGCAACTGGTAATGCTCTCTTGAATGTGTTTGCTTTGTTCTTGCTTGGTACTTTCAATGGGCTCTGTCTGAGACGGGATTCGAACCCACGCCTCCTGGGGAGACTGCGACCTGAACGCAACGCCTTAGACCGCTCCGCCATCCTGGCACCTGGTAATGCTCTCTTTACTGTGTTTCCTATGTTCTTGCTTGGTACTTTCAATGGGCTCTGTCTGAGGTGGGATTCGAACCCACACCTCCTGGGGAGACTGCGACCTGAACGCAACGCCTTAGACCGCTCCCCCATCCTGGCAACTGGTAATGCTCTCTTGACTGTGTTTGCTTTGTTCTTGCTTGGTAGTTTCAATGGGCACTGTCTGAGGTGGGATTCGAACCCACGCCTCCTGGGGAGACTGCGACCTGAACGCAACGCCTTAGACCGCTCCGCCATCCTGGCAACTGGTAATGCTCTCTTGACTGTGTTTGCTTTGTTCTTGCTTGGTACTTTCAATGGGCACTGTCTGAGGTGGGATTCGAACCCACGCCTCCTGGGGTGACTGCGACCTGAACGCAACGCCTTAGACCGCTCCGCCATCCTGGCACCTGGTAATGCTCTCTTGAATGTGTTTGCTTTGTTCTTGCTTGGTACTTTCAATGGGCTCTGTCTGAGGTGGGATTCGAACCCACGCCTCCTGGGGAGACTGCGACCTGAACGCAACGCCTTAGACCGCTCCGCCATCCTGGCACCTGGTAATGCTCTCTTGAATGTGTTTGCTTTGTTCTGGCTTGGTACTTTCAATGGGCTCTGTCTGAGGTGGGATTCGAACCCACGCCTCCTGGGGAGACTGCGACCTGAACTCAACACCTTAGACCGCTCCGCCATCCTGGCAACTGGTAATGCTCTCTTGACTGTGTTTGCTTTGTTCTTGCTTGGTAGTTTCAATGGGCACTGTCTGAGGTGGGATTCGAACCCACGCCTCCTGGGGAGACTGCGACCTGAACGCAACGCCTTAGACTGCTCTGCCATCCTGGCAACTGGTAATGCTCTCTTGACTGTGTTTGCTTTGTTCTTGCTTGGTAGTTTCAATGGGCACTGTCTGAGGTGGGATTCGAACCCACGCCTCCTGGGGAGACTGCGAACTGAACGCAACGCCTTAGACCGCTCCGCCATCCTGGCAACTGGTAATGCTCTCTTGACTGTGTTTGCTTTGTTCTTGCTTGGTACTTTCAATGGGCACTGTCTGAGGTGGGATTCGAACCCACGCCTCCTGGGGTGACTGCGACCTGAACGCAACGCCTTAGACCGCTCCGCCATCCTGGCACCTGGTAATGCTCTCTTGAATGTGTTTGCTTTGTTCTTGCTTGGTACTTTCAATGGGCTCTGTCTGAGGTGGGATTCGAACCCACGCCTCCTGGGGAGACTGCGACCTGAACGCAACGCCTTAGACCGCTCCGCCATCCTGGCACCTGGTAATGCTCTCTTGAATGTGTTTGCTTTGTTCTGGCTTGGTACTTTCAATGGGCTCTGTCTGAGGTGGGATTCGAACCCACGCCTCCTGGGGAGACTGCGACCTGAACTCAACACCTTAGACCGCTCCGCCATCCTGGCACCTGTTAATGCTCTCTTGAATGTGTTTGCTTTGTTCCTGTTTGGTACTTTCAATGGGCTCTGTCTGAGGTGGGATTCGAACCCACGCCTCCTGGGGAGTCTGCGACCTGAACGCAACGCCTTAGACCGCTTCGCCATCCTGGCAACTGGTAATGCTCTCTTGACCGTGTTTCCTTTGTTATTGCTTGGCACTTTCAATGGGCTCTGACTGAGGTGGGATTCGAACCCACACCTCCTGGGGAGACTGCGACCTGAACGCAACGCCTTAGACCGCTCCGCCATCCTGGCAACTGGTAATGCTCTCTTGAATGTGTTTGCTTTGTTCTTGCTTGGTACTTTCAATGGGCTCTGTCTGAGGTGGGATTCGAACCCACGCCTCCTGGGGAGACTGCGACCTGAACGCAACGCCTTAGACCGCTCCGCCATCCTGGCACCTGGTAATGCTCACTTGAATGTGTTTGCTTTGTTCTTGCTTGGTATTTTCAATGGGCTCTGTCTGAGGTGGGATTCGAACCCACGCCTCCTGGGGAGACTGCGACCTGAACGCAGCGCCTTAGACCGCTCTGCCATCCTGGCAACTGGTAATGCTCTCTTGACTGTGTTTGCTTTGTTCTTGCTTGGTACTTTCAATGGGCTCTGTCTGAGGCGGGATTCGAACCCACGCCTCCAGGGGAGACTGCGACCTGAACGCAACGCCTTAGACCGCTCCGCCATCCTGGCACCTGGTAATGCTCTCTTGACTGTGTTTGCTTTGTTCTTGCTTGGTACTTTCAATGGGCACTGTCTGAGGTGGGATTTTAACCCACGCCTCCTGGGGAGACTGCGACCTGAACGCAACGGCTTAGACCGCTCTGTCATCTTATCATCTGGTAATGCTCTCTGGAATGTGTTTGCTTTGTTCTTGCTTGGTACTTTCAATGGGCTCTGTCTGAGGTGGGATTCGAACCCACACCTCCTGGGGAGACTGCGACCTGAAAGTAACGCCTCAGACCGCTCCGCCATCCTGGCAACTGGTAATGCTCTCTTGAATGTGTTTGCTTTGTTCTTGCTTGGTACTTTCAATGGGCTCTGTCTGAGGTGGGATTTGAACCCACGCCTCCTGGGGAGACTGCGACCTGAACGCAACGCCTTAGACCGCTCCGCTATGCTTGAAACTGGTAATGCTCTCTTGACTGTGTTTGCTTTGTTCTTGCTTGGTACTTTCAATGGGCACTGTCTGAGGTGGGATTTTAACCCACGCCTCCTGGGGAGACTGCGACCTGAACGCAACGGCTTAGACCGCTCTGTCATCTTATCATCTGGTAATGCTCTCTGGAATGTGTTTGCTTTGTTCTTGCTTGGTACTTTCAATGGGATCTGTCTGAGGTGGGATTCAAACCCACGCCTCCTGGGGAGACTGCGACCTGAACGCAACGCCTTAGACCGCTCCGCCATCCTGGCACCTGGTAATGCTCTCTTGAATGTGTTTGCTTTGTTCTTCCTTGGTACTTTCAATGGGCTCTGTCTGAGGTGGGATTAGAACCCACGCCTCCTGGGGAGACTGCGACCTGAACGCAACGCCTTAGACCGCTGCGCCATCCTGGCACCTGGGAATGCTCTCTTGAATGTGTTTGCTTTGTTCTTGCTTGGTACTTTCAATGGGCTCTGTCTGAGGTGGGATTCAAACCCACGCCTCCTGGGGAGACTGCGACCTGAACGCAACGCCTTAGACCGCTGCGCCATCCTGGCACCTGGTAATGCTCTCTTGAATGTGTTTGCTTTGTTCTTGCTTGGTACTTTCAATGGGCTCTGTCTGAGGTGGGATTCAAACCCACGCCTCCTGGGGAGACTGCGACCTGAACGCAACGCCTTAGACCACTCCGCCATCCTGGCACCTGGTAATGCTCTCTTGAATGTGTTTGCTTTGTTCTTGCTTGGTACTTTCAATGGGCTCTGTCTGAGGTGGGATTCGAACCCACGCCTCCTGGGGAGACTGCGACCTGAACGCAACGCCTTAGACCGCTCCGCCATCCTGGCACCTGCTA
Organism: Idiotropiscis lumnitzeri; assembly: GCF_059441095.1. Taxonomy (NCBI): domain Eukaryota; kingdom Metazoa; phylum Chordata; class Actinopteri; order Syngnathiformes; family Syngnathidae; genus Idiotropiscis; species Idiotropiscis lumnitzeri. The sequence goes on along the minus strand of NW_028283761.1, from coordinate 111,548 downwards.
ATGCTCTCTTGAATGTGTTTGCTTTGTTCTTGCTTGGTACTTTCAATGGGCTCTGTCTGAGGCGGGATTCGAACCCACGCCTCCTGGGGAGACTGCGACCTGAACGCTACGCCTAAGACCGCTCCGCCATCCTTGCAGCTGGTAATGCTCTCTTGACTGTGTTTGCTTTCTTCTTGCTTGGTACTTTCAATGGGCTCTGTCTGCTGCGGGATTCGAACCCACGCCTACTGGGGAGACTGCGACCTGAACGCAGCGCCTTAGACCGCTCCGCCATCCTGGCAACTGGTAATGCTCTCTTGACTGTTTTTGCTTCGTTCTTGCTTGGTACTTTCAATGGGCTCTGTCTGAGGCGGGATTCAAACCCACGCCTCCTGGGGAGACTGCGACCTGAACGCAGCGCCTTAGACCGCTATGCCATCCTGGCAACTGGTAATGCTCTCTTGATTGTCTTTGCTTTGTTCTTGCTTGGTACTTTCAATGGGTTCTGTCTGAGGCGGGATTCGAACCCACGCCTCCTGGGGAGACTGCGACCTGAACGCAGCGCCTTAGACCGCTTTGCCATCCTGGCAACTGGTAATGCTCTCTTGACTGTGTTTGCTTTGTTCTTGCTTGGTACTTTCAATGGGCTCTGTCTGAGGCGGGATTCGAACCCACGCCTCCAGGGGAGACTGCGACCTGAACGCAACGCCTTAGACCGCTCCGCCATCCTGGCACCTGGTAATGCTCTCTTGAATGTGTTTGCTTTGTTCCTGTTTGGTACTTTCAATGGGCTCTGTCTGAGGTGGGATTCGAACCCACGCCTCCTGGGGAGTCTGCGACCTGAACGCAACGCCTTAGACCGCTTCGCCATCCTGGCAACTGGTAATGCTCTCTTGACCGTGTTTCCTTTGTTATTGCTTGGCACTTTCAATGGGCTCTGACTGAGGTGGGATTCGAACCCACACCTCCTGGGGAGACTGCGACCTGAACGCAACGCCTTAGACCGCTCCGCCATCCTGGCAACTGGTAATGCTCTCTTGAATGTGTTTGCTTTGTTCTTGCTTGGTACTTTCAATGGGCTCTGTCTGAGGTGGGATTCGAACCCACGCCTCCTGGGGAGACTGCGACCTGAACGCAACGCCTTAGACCGCTCCGCCATCCTGGCACCTGGTAATGCTCTCTTGAATGTGTTTGCTTTGTTCCTGCTTGGTACTTTCAATGGGCTCTGTCTGAGGTGGGATTCGAACCCACGCCTCCTGGGGAGACTGCGACCTGAACGCAACGCCTTAGACCGCTCCGCCATCCAGCCACCTGGTAATGCTCTCTTGAATGTGTTTGCTTTGTTCTTGCTTGGTACTTTCAATGGGCTCTGTCTGAGGTGGGATTCGAACCCACACCTCCTGGGGAGACTGCGACCTGAAAGCAACGCCTTAGACCGCTCCGCCATCCTGGCAACTGGTAATGCTCTCTTGAATGTGTTTGCTTTGTTCTTGCTTGGTACTTTCAATGGGCTCTGTCTGAGGTGGGATTAGAACCCACGCCACCTGGTGAGACTGCGACCTGAACGCAACGCTTAAGACCGCTCCGCCATCCTGGCACCTGGTAATGCTCTCTTGAATGTGTTTGCTTTGTTCTTGCTTGGTACTTTCAATGGGCTCTGTCTGAGGTGGGATTCGAACCCACGCCTCCTGGGGAGACTGCGACCTGAACGCAACGCCTTAGACCGCTCCGCCATCCAGGCACCTGGTAATGCTCTCTTGAATGTGTTTGCTTTGTTCTTGCTTGGTACTTTCAATGGGCTCTGTCTGAGGTGGGATTCGAACCCACACCTCCTGGGGAGACTGCGACCTGAAAGTAACGCCTCAGACCGCTCCGCCATCCTGGCAACTGGTAATGCTCTCTTGAATGTGTTTGCTTTGTTCTTGCTTGGTACTTTCAATGGGCTCTGTCTGAGGTGGGATTTGAACCCACGCCTCCTGGGGAGACTGCGACCTGAACGCAACGCCTTAGACCGCTCCGCTATGCTTGAAACTGGTAATGCTCTCTTGACTGTGTTTGCTTTGTTCTTGCTTGGTACTTTCAATGGGCACTGTCTGAGGTGGGATTTGAACCCACGCCTCCTGGGGAGACTGCGACCTCAACGCAACGCCTTAGACCGCTCCGCCATCCTGGCAACTGGTAATGCTCTCTTTACTGTGTTTCCTTTGTTCTTGCTTGGTACTTTCAATGGGCTCTGTCTGAGGTGGGATTCGAACCCACGCCTCCTGGGGAGACTGCGACCTGAACGCAATGCCTTAGACCGCTCCGCCATCCTGGCAGCTGGAAATGCTCTCTTGACCGTGTTTCCTTTGTTATTGCTTGGTACTTTCAATGGGCTCTGTCTGAGGTGGGATTCAAACCCACACCTCCTGGGGAGACTGCGACCTGAACGCAACGCCTTAGACCGCTCCGCCATCCTGGCACCTGGTAATGCTCTCTTGAATGTGTTTGCTTTGTTCTTGCTTGGTACTTTCAATGGGCTCTGTCTGAGGCGGGATTCGAACCCACGCCTCCTGGGGAGAATGCGACCTGAACGCAGCGCCTTAGACCGCTCTGCCATCCTGGAAACTGGTAATGCTCTCTTGACTGTGTTTGCTTTGTACTTTCAATGGGCTCTGTCTGAGGCGGGATTCGAACCCACGCCTCCTGGGGAGACTGCGACCTGAACGCAACGCCTTAGACCGCTCCGCCATCCAGCCACCTGGTAATGCTCTCTTGAATGTGTTTGCTTTGTTCTTGCTTGGTACTTTCAATGGGCTCTGTCTGAGGTGGGATTCGAACCCACACCTCCTGGGGAGACTGCGACCTGAAAGCAACGCCTTAGACCGCTCCGCCATCCTGGCAACTGGTAATGCTCTCTTGAATGTGTTTGCTTTGTTCTTGCTTGGTACTTTCAATGGGCTCTGTCTGAGGTGGGATTAGAACCCACGCCACCTGGTGAGACTGCGACCTGAACGCAACGCTTAAGACCGCTCCGCCATCCTGGCACCTGGTAATGCTCTCTTGAATGTGTTTGCTTTGTTCTTGCTTGGTACTTTCAATGGGCTCTGTCTGAGGTGGGATTCGAACCCACGCCTCCTGGGGAGACTGCGACCTGAACGCAACGCCTTAGACCGCTCCGCCATCCAGGCACCTGGTAATGCTCTCTTGAATGTGTTTGCTTTGTTCTTGCTTGGTACTTTCAATGGGCTCTGTCTGAGGTGGGATTCGAACCCACACCTCCTGGGGAGACTGCGACCTGAAAGTAACGCCTCAGACCGCTCCGCCATCCTGGCAACTGGTAATGCTCTCTTGAATGTGTTTGCTTTGTTCTTGCTTGGTACTTTCAATGGGCTCTGTCTGAGGTGGGATTCGAACCCACACCTCCTGGGGAGACTGCGACCTGAACGCAACGCCTTAGACCGCTCCGCCATCCTGGCAACTGGTAATGCTCTCTTGAATGTGTTTGCTTTGTTCTTGCTTGGTACTTTCAATGGGCTCTGTCTGAGACGGGATTCGAACCCACGCCTCCTGGGGAGACTGCGACCTGAACGCAACGCCTTAGACCGCTCCGCCATCCTGGCACCTGGTAATGCTCTCTTTACTGTGTTTCCTATGTTCTTGCTTGGTACTTTCAATGGGCTCTGTCTGAGGTGGGATTCGAACCCACACCTCCTGGGGAGACTGCGACCTGAACGCAACGCCTTAGACCGCTCCCCCATCCTGGCAACTGGTAATGCTCTCTTGACTGTGTTTGCTTTGTTCTTGCTTGGTAGTTTCAATGGGCACTGTCTGAGGTGGGATTCGAACCCACGCCTCCTGGGGAGACTGCGACCTGAACGCAACGCCTTAGACCGCTCCGCCATCCTGGCAACTGGTAATGCTCTCTTGACTGTGTTTGCTTTGTTCTTGCTTGGTACTTTCAATGGGCACTGTCTGAGGTGGGATTCGAACCCACGCCTCCTGGGGTGACTGCGACCTGAACGCAACGCCTTAGACCGCTCCGCCATCCTGGCACCTGGTAATGCTCTCTTGAATGTGTTTGCTTTGTTCTTGCTTGGTACTTTCAATGGGCTCTGTCTGAGGTGGGATTCGAACCCACGCCTCCTGGGGAGACTGCGACCTGAACGCAACGCCTTAGACCGCTCCGCCATCCTGGCACCTGGTAATGCTCTCTTGAATGTGTTTGCTTTGTTCTGGCTTGGTACTTTCAATGGGCTCTGTCTGAGGTGGGATTCGAACCCACGCCTCCTGGGGAGACTGCGACCTGAACTCAACACCTTAGACCGCTCCGCCATCCTGGCAACTGGTAATGCTCTCTTGACTGTGTTTGCTTTGTTCTTGCTTGGTAGTTTCAATGGGCACTGTCTGAGGTGGGATTCGAACCCACGCCTCCTGGGGAGACTGCGACCTGAACGCAACGCCTTAGACTGCTCTGCCATCCTGGCAACTGGTAATGCTCTCTTGACTGTGTTTGCTTTGTTCTTGCTTGGTAGTTTCAATGGGCACTGTCTGAGGTGGGATTCGAACCCACGCCTCCTGGGGAGACTGCTAACTGAACGCAACGCCTTAGACCGCTCCGCCATCCTGGCAACTGGTAATGCTCTCTTGACTGTGTTTGCTTTGTTCTTGCTTGGTACTTTCAATGGGCACTGTCTGAGGTGGGATTCGAACCCACGCCTCCTGGGGTGACTGCGACCTGAACGCAACGCCTTAGACCGCTCCGCCATCCTGGCACCTGGTAATGCTCTCTTGAATGTGTTTGCTTTGTTCTTGCTTGGTACTTTCAATGGGCTCTGTCTGAGGTGGGATTCGAACCCACGCCTCCTGGGGAGACTGCGACCTGAACGCAACGCCTTAGACCGCTCCGCCATCCTGGCACCTGGTAATGCTCTCTTGAATGTGTTTGCTTTGTTCTGGCTTGGTACTTTCAATGGGCTCTGTCTGAGGTGGGATTCGAACCCACGCCTCCTGGGGAGACTGCGACCTGAACTCAACACCTTAGACCGCTCCGCCATCCTGGCACCTGTTAATGCTCTCTTGAATGTGTTTGCTTTGTTCCTGTTTGGTACTTTCAATGGGCTCTGTCTGAGGTGGGATTCGAACCCACGCCTCCTGGGGAGTCTGCGACCTGAACGCAACGCCTTAGACCGCTTCGCCATCCTGGCAACTGGTAATGCTCTCTTGACCGTGTTTCCTTTGTTATTGCTTGGCACTTTCAATGGGCTCTGACTGAGGTGGGATTCGAACCCACACCTCCTGGGGAGACTGCGACCTGAACGCAACGCCTTAGACCGCTCCGCCATCCTGGCAACTGGTAATGCTCTCTTGAATGTGTTTGCTTTGTTCTTGCTTGGTACTTTCAATGGGCTCTGTCTGAGGTGGGATTCGAACCCACGCCTCCTGGGGAGACTGCGACCTGAACGCAACGCCTTAGACCGCTCCGCCATCCTGGCACCTGGTAATGCTCTCTTGAATGTGTTTGCTTTGTTCCTGCTTGGTACTTTCAATGGGCTCTGTCTGAGGTGGGATTCGAACCCACGCCTCCTGGGGAGACTGCGACCTGAACGCAACGCCTTAGACCGCTCCGCCATCCAGGCACCTGGTAATGCTCTCTTGAATGTGTTTGCTTTGTTCTTGCTTGGTACTTTCAATGGGCTCTGTCTGAGGTGGGATTCGAACCCACACCTCCTGGGGAGACTGCGACCTGAAAGCAACGCCTTAGACCGCTCCGCCATCCTGGCAACTGGTAATGCTCTCTTGAATGTGTTTGCTTTGTTCTTGCTTGGTACTTTCAATGGGCTCTGTCTGAGGTGGGATTAGAACCCACGCCACCTGGTGAGACTGCGACCTGAACGCAACGCTTAAGACCGCTCCGCCATCCTGGCACCTGGTAATGCTCTCTTGAATGTGTTTGCTTTGTTCTTGCTTGGTACTTTCAATGGGCTCTGTCTGAGGTGGGATTCGAACCCACGCCTCCTGGGGAGACTGCGACCTGAACGCAACACCTTAGACCGCTCCGCCATCCAGGCACCTGGTAATGCTCTCTTGAATGTGTTTGCTTTGTTCTTGCTTGGTACTTTCAATGGGCTCTGTCTGAGGTGGGATTCGAACCCACACCTCCTGGGGAGACTGCGACCTGAAAGTAACGCCTCAGACCGCTCCGCCATCCTGGCAACTGGTAATGCTCTCTTGAATGTGTTTGCTTTGTTCTTGCTTGGTACTTTCAATGGGCTCTGTCTGAGGTGGGATTCGAACCCACACCTCCTGGGGAGACTGCGACCTGAACGCAACGCCTTAGACCGCTCCGCCATCCTGGCAACTGGTAATGCTCTCTTGAATGTGTTTGCTTTGTTCTTGCTTGGTACTTTCAATGGGCTCTGTCTGAGACGGGATTCGAACCCACGCCTCCTGGGGAGACTGCGACCTGAACGCAACGCCTTAGACCGCTCCGCCATCCTGGCACCTGGTAATGCTCTCTTTACTGTGTTTCCTATGTTCTTGCTTGGTACTTTCAATGGGCTCTGTCTGAGGTGGGATTCGAACCCACACCTCCTGGGGAGACTGCGACCTGAACGCAACGCCTTAGACCGCTCCCCCATCCTGGCAACTGGTAATGCTCTCTTGACTGTGTTTGCTTTGTTCTTGCTTGGTAGTTTCAATGGGCACTGTCTGAGGTGGGATTCGAACCCACGCCTCCTGGGGAGACTGCGACCTGAACGCAACGCCTTAGACCGCTCCGCCATCCTGGCAACTGGTAATGCTCTCTTGACTGTGTTTGCTTTGTTCTTGCTTGGTACTTTCAATGGGCACTGTCTGAGGTGGGATTCGAACCCACGCCTCCTGGGGTGACTGCGACCTGAACGCAACGCCTTAGACCGCTCCGCCATCCTGGCACCTGGTAATGCTCTCTTGAATGTGTTTGCTTTGTTCTTGCTTGGTACTTTCAATGGGCTCTGTCTGAGGTGGGATTCGAACCCACGCCTCCTGGGGAGACTGCGACCTGAATGCAACGCCTTAGACCGCTCCGCCATCCTGGCACCTGGTAATGCTCTCTTGAATGTGTTTGCTTTGTTCTGGCTTGGTACTTTCAATGGGCTCTGTCTGAGGTGGGATTCGAACCCACGCCTCCTGGGGAGACTGCGACCTGAACTCAACACCTTAGACCGCTCCGCCATCCTGGCAACTGGTAATGCTCTCTTGACTGTGTTTGCTTTGTTCTTGCTTGGTAGTTTCAATGGGCACTGTCTGAGGTGGGATTCGAACCCACGCCTCCTGGGGAGACTGCGACCTGAACGCAACGCCTTAGACTGCTCTGCCATCCTGGCAACTGGTAATGCTCTCTTGACTGTGTTTGCTTTGTTCTTGCTTGGTAGTTTCAATGGGCACTGTCTGAGGTGGGATTCGAACCCACGCCTCCTGGGGAGACTGCGAACTGAACGCAACGCCTTAGACCGCTCCGCCATCCTGGCAACTGGTAATGCTCTCTTGACTGTGTTTGCTTTGTTCTTGCTTGGTACTTTCAATGGGCACTGTCTGAGGTGGGATTCGAACCCACGCCTCCTGGGGTGACTGCGACCTGAACGCAACGCCTTAGACCGCTCCGCCATCCTGGCACCTGGTAATGCTCTCTTGAATGTGTTTGCTTTGTTCTTGCTTGGTACTTTCAATGGGCTCTGTCTGAGGTGGGATTCGAACCCACGCCTCCTGGGGAGACTGCGACCTGAACGCAACGCCTTAGACCGCTCCGCCATCCTGGCACCTGGTAATGCTCTCTTGAATGTGTTTGCTTTGTTCTGGCTTGGTACTTTCAATGGGCTCTGTCTGAGGTGGGATTCGAACCCACGCCTCCTGGGGAGACTGCGACCTGAACTCAACACCTTAGACCGCTCCGCCATCCTGGCAACTGGTAATGCTCTCTTGACTGTGTTTGCTTTGTTCTTGCTTGGTAGTTTCAATGGGCACTGTCTGAGGTGGGATTCGAACCCACGCCTCCTGGGGAGACTGCGACCTGAACGCAACGCCTTAGACCGCTCCGCCATCCTGGCAACTGGTAATGCTCTCTTGACTGTGTTTGCTTTGTTCTTGCTTGGTAGTTTCAATGGGCACTGTCTGAGGTGGGATTCGAACCCACGCCTCCTGGGGAGACTGCGACCTGAACGCAACGCCTTAGAGCGCTCCGCCATCCTGGCAACTGGTAATGCTCTCTTGACTGTGTTTGCTTTGTTCTTGCTTGGTACTTTCAATGGGCACTGTCTGAGGTGGGATTCGAACCCACGCCTCCTGGGGAGACTGCGACCTGAACGCAACGCCTTAGACCGCTCCGCCATCCTGGCACCTGGTAATGCTCTCTTGAATGTGTTTGCTTTGTTCTTGCTTGGTACTTTCAATGGGCTCTGTCTGAGGTGGGATTCGCACCCACGCCTCCTGGGGAGACTGCGACCTGAACGCAACGCCTTAGACCGCTCCGCCATCCTGGCACCTGGTAATGCTCTCTTTACTGTGTTTCCTATGTTCTTGCTTGGTACTTTCAATGGCCTCTATCTGAGGTGGGATTCGAACCCACGCCTCCTGGGGAGACTGCGACCTGAACGCAACGCCTTACACCGCTTCGCCATCCTGGCAACTGGTAATGCCCTCTTGACCGTGTTTCCTTTGTTATTGCTTGGTACTTTCAATGGGCTCTGTCTGAGGTGGGATTCGAACCCACGCCTCCTGGGGGGACTGCGACCTGAACGCAACGCCTTAGACCGCTCCGCCATCCTGGCACTTGGTAATGCTCTCTTGAATGTGTTTGCTTTGTTCTTGCTTGGTACTTTCAATGGGCTCTGTCTGAGGTGGGATTCGAACCCACGCCTCCTGGGGAGACTGCGACCTGAACGCAACGCCTTAGACCGCTCCGCCATCCTGGCAACTGGTAATGCTCTCTTGACTGTGTTTGCTTTGTTCTTGCTTGGTAGTTTCAATGGGCACTGTCTGAGGTGGGATTCGAACCCACGCCTCCTGGGGAGACTGCGACCTGAACGCAACGACTTAGACCGCTCTGCCATCCTGGCAACTGGTAATGCTCTCTTGACTGTGTTTGCTTTGTTCTTGCTTGGTAGTTTCAATGGGCACTGTCTGAGGTGGGATTCGAACCCACGCCTCCTGGGGAGACTGCGACCTGAACGCAACGCCTTAGAGCGCTCCGCCATCCTGGCAACTGGTAATGCTCTCTTGAATGTGTTTGCTTTGTTCTTGCTTGGTACTTTCAATGGGCTCTGTCTGAGGTGGGATTCGAACCCACGCCTCCTGGGGAGACTGCGACCGGAACGCAACGCCTTAGACCGCTCCGCCATCCTGGCACCTGGTAATGCTCTCTTGAATGTGTTTGCTTTGTTCCTGCTTGGTACTTTCAATGGGCTCTGTCTGAGGTGGGATTCGAACCCACGCCTCCTGGGGAGACTGCGACCTGAACGCAACGCCTTAGACCGCTCCGCCATCCAGGCACCTGGTAATGCTCTCTTGAATGTGTTTGCTTTGTTCTTGCTTGGTACTTTCAATGGGCTCTGTCTGAGGTGGGATTCGAACCCACACCTCCTGGGGAGACTGCGACCTGAAAGCAACGCCTTAGACCGCTCCGCCATCCTGGCAACTGGTAATGCTCTCTTGAATGTGTTTGCTTTGTTCTTGCTTGGTACTTTCAATGGGCTCTGTCTGAGGTGGGATTAGAACCCACGCCACCTGGTGAGACTGCGACCTGAACGCAACGCTTAAGACCGCTCCGCCATCCTGGCACCTGGTAATGCTCTCTTGAATGTGTTTGCTTTGTTCTTGCTTGGTACTTTCAATGGGCTCTGTCTGAGGTGGGATTCGAACCCACGCCTCCTGGGGAGACTGCGACCTGAACGCAACGCCTTAGACCGCTCCGCCATCCAGGCACCTGGTAATGCTCTCTTGAATGTGTTTGCTTTGTTCTTGCTTGGTACTTTCAATGGGCTCTGTCTGAGGTGGGATTCGAACCCACACCTCCTGGGGAGACTGCGACCTGAAAGTAACGCCTCAGACCGCTCCGCCATCCTGGCAACTGGTAATGCTCTCTTGACTGTGTTTGCTTTGTTCTTGCTTGGTACTTTCAATGGGCACTGTCTGAGGTGGGATTCGAACCCACACCTCCTGGGGAGACTGCGACCTGAACGCAACGCCTTAGACCGCTCCGCCATCCTGGCAACTGGTAATGCTCTCTTGAATGTGTTTGCTTTGTTCTTGCTTGGTACTTTCAATGGGCTCTGTCTGAGACGGGATTCGAACCCACGCCTCCTGGGGAGACTGCGACCTGAACGCAACGCCTTAGACCGCTCCGCCATCCTGGCAACTGGTAATGCTCTCTTGACTGTGTTTGCTTTGTTCTTGCTTGGTAGTTTCAATGGGCACTGTCTGAGGTGGGATTCGAACCCACGCCTCCTGGGGAGACTGCGACCTGAACGCAACGCCTTAGACCGCTCCGCCATCCTGGCAACTGGTAATGCTCTCTTGACTGTGTTTGCTTTGTTCTTGCTTGGTAGTTTCAATGGGCACTGTCTGAGGTGGGATTCGAACCCACGCCTCCTGGGGAGACTGCGACCTGAACGCAACGCCTTAGAGCGCTCCGCCATCCTGGCAACTGGTAATGCTCTCTTGACTGTGTTTGCTTTGTTCTTGCTTGGTACTTTCAATGGGCACTGTCTGAGGTGGGATTCGAACCCACGCCTCCTGGGGAGACTGCGACCTGAACGCAACGCCTTAGACCGCTCCGCCATCCTGGCACCTGGTAATGCTCTCTTGAATGTGTTTGCTTTGTTCCTGTTTGGTACTTTCAATGGGCTCTGTCTGAGGTGGGATTCGAACCCACGCCTCCTGGGGAGTCTGCGACCTGAACGCAACGCCTTAGACCGCTTCGCCATCCTGGCAACTGGTAATGCTCTCTTGACCGTGTTTCCTTTGTTATTGCTTGGCACTTTCAATGGGCTCTGACTGAGGTGGGATTCGAACCCACACCTTCTGGGGAGACTGCGACCTGAACGCAACGCCTTAGACCGCTCCGCCATCCTGGCAACTGGTAATGCTCTCTTGAATGTGTTTGCTTTGTTCTTGCTTGGTACTTTCAATGGGCTCTGTCTGAGGTGGGATTCGAACCCACGCCTCCTGGGGAGACTGCGACCTGAACGCAACGCCTTAGACCGCTCCGCCATCCTGGCACCTGGTAATGCTCTCTTGAATGTGTTTGCTTTGTTCCTGCTTGGTACTTTCAATGGGCTCTGTCTGAGGTGGGATTCGAACCCACGCCTCCTGGGGAGACTGCGACCTGAACGCAACGCCTTAGACCGCTCCGCCATCCAGGCACCGGGTAATGCTCTCTTGAATGTGTTTGCTTTGTTCTTGCTTGGTACTTTCAATGGGCTCTGTCTGAGGTGGGATTCGAACCCACACCTCCTGGGGAGACTGCGACCTGAAAGCAACGCCTTAGACCGCTCCGCCATCCTGGCAACTGGTAATGCTCTCTTGAATGTGTTTGCTTTGTTCTTGCTTGGTACTTTCAATGGGCTCTGTCTGAGGTGGGATTAGAACCCACGCCACCTGGTGAGACTGCGACCTGAACGCAACGCTTAAGACCGCTCCGCCATCCTGGCACCTGGTAATGCTCTCTTGAATGTGTTTGCTTTGTTCTTGCTTGGTACTTTCAATGGGCTCTGTCTGAGGTGGGATTCGAACCCACGCCTCCTGGGGAGACTGCGACCTGAACGCAACGCCTTAGACCGCTCCGCCATCCTGGCACCTGGTAATGCTCTCTTGAATGTGTTTGCTTTGTTCTTGCTTGGTACTTTCAATGGGCTCTGTCTGAGGTGGGATTCGAACCCACACCTCCTGGGGAGACTGCGACCTGAAAGTAACGCCTCAGACCGCTCTGCCATCCTGGCAACTGGTAATGCTCTCTTGAATGTGTTTGCTTTGTTCTTGCTTGGTACTTTCAATGGGCTCTGTCTGAGGTGGGATTCGAACCCACACCTCCTGGGGAGACTGCGACCTGAACGCAACGCCTTAGACCGCTCCGCCATCCTGGCAACTGGTAATGCTCTCTTGAATGTGTTTGCTTTGTTCTTGCTTGGTACTTTCAATGGGCTCTGTCTGAGACGGGATTCGAACCCACGCCTCCTGGGGAGACTGCGACCTGAACGCAACGCCTTAGACCGCTCCGCCATCCTGGCACCTGGTAATGCTCTCTTTACTGTGTTTCCTATGTTCTTGCTTGGTACTTTCAATGGGCTCTATCTGAGGTGGGATTCGAACCCACGCCTCCTGGGGAGACTGCGACCTGAACGCAACGCCTTACACCGCTTCGCCATCCTGGCAACTGGTAATGCTCTCTTGACCGTGTTTCCTTTGTTATTGCTTGGTACTTTCAATGGGCTCTGTCTGAGGTGGGATTCAAACCCACGCCTCCTGGGGGGACTGCGACCTGAACGCAACGCCTTAGACCGCTCCGCCATCCTGGCACTTGGTAATGCTCTCTTGAATGTGTTTGCTTTGTTCTTGCTTGGTACTTTCAATGGGCTCTGTCTGAGGTGGGATTCGAACCCACGCCTCCTGGGGAGACTGCGACCTGAACGCAACGCCTTAGACCGCTCCGCCATCCTGGCAACTGGTAATGCTCTCTTGACTGTGTTTGCTTTGTTCTTGCTTGGTAGTTTCAATGGGCACTGTCTGAGGTGGGATTCGAACCCACGCCTCCTGGGGAGACTGCGACCTGAACGCAACGACTTAGACCGCTCTGCCATCCTGGCAACTGGTAATGCTCTCTTGACTGTGTTTGCTTTGTTCTTGCTTGGTAGTTTCAATGGGCACTGTCTGAGGTGGGATTCGAACCCACGCCTCCTGGGGAGACTGCGACCTGAACGCAACGCCTTAGACCGCTCCGCCATCCTGGCAACTGGTAATGCTCTCTTGAATGTGTTTGCTTTGTTCTTGCTTGGTACTTTCAATGGGCTCTGTCTGAGGTGGGATTCGAACCCACACCTCCTGGGGAGACTGCGACCTGAACGCAACGCCTTAGACCGCTCCGCCATCCTGGCAACTGGTAATGCTCTCTTTAATGTGTTTGCTTTGTTCTTGCTTGGTACTTTCAATGGGCTCTGTCTGAGACGGGATTCGAACCCACGCCTCCTGGGGAGACTGCGACCTGAACGCAACGCCTTAGACCGCTCCGCCATCCTGGCAACTGGTAATGCTCTCTTGACTGTGTTTGCTTTGTTCTTGCTTGGTAGTTTCAATGGGCACTGTCTGAGGTGGGATTCGAACCCACGCCTCCTGGGGAGACTGCGACCTGAACGCAACGCCTTAGACCGCTCCGCCATCCTGGCAACTGGTAATGCTCTCTTGACTGTGTTTGCTTTGTTCTTGCTTGGTAGTTTCAATGGGCACTGTCTGAGGTGGGATTCGAACCCACGCCTCCTGGGGAGACTGCGACCTGAACGCAACGCCTTAGAGCGCTCCGCCATCCTGGCAACTGGTAATGCTCTCTTGACTGTGTTTGCTTTGTTCTTGCTTGGTACTTTCAATGGGCACTGTCTGAGGTGGGATTCGAACCCACGCCTCCTGGGGAGACTGCGACCTGAACGCAACGCCTTAGACCGCTCCGCCATCCTGGCACCTGGTAATGCTCTCTTGAATGTGTTTGCTTTGTTCCTGTTTGGTACTTTCAATGGGCTCTGTCTGAGGTGGGATTCGAACCCACGCCTCCTGGGGAGTCTGCGACCTGAACGCAACGCCTTAGACCGCTTCGCCATCCTGGCAACTGGTAATGCTCTCTTGACCGTGTTTCCTTTGTTATTGCTTGGCACTTTCAATGGGCTCTGACTGAGGTGGGATTCGAACCCACACCTTCTGGGGAGACTGCGACCTGAACGCAACGCCTTAGACCGCTCCGCCATCCTGGCAACTGGTAATGCTCTCTTGAATGTGTTTGCTTTGTTCTTGCTTGGTACTTTCAATGGGCTCTGTCTGAGGTGGGATTCGAACCCACGCCTCCTGGGGAGACTGCGACCTGAACGCAACGCCTTAGACCGCTCCGCCATCCTGGCACCTGGTAATGCTCTCTTGAATGTGTTTGCTTTGTTCCTGCTTGGTACTTTCAATGGGCTCTGTCTGAGGTGGGATTCGAACCCACGCCTCCTGGGGAGACTGCGACCTGAACGCAACGCCTTAGACCGCTCCGCCATCCAGGCACCTGGTAATGCTCTCTTGAATGTGTTTGCTTTGTTCTTGCTTGGTACTTTCAATGGGCTCTGTCTGAGGTGGGATTCGAACCCACACCTCCTGGGGAGACTGCGACCTGAAAGCAACGCCTTAGACCGCTCCGCCATCCTGGCAACTAGTAATGCTCTCTTGAATGTGTTTGCTTTGTTCTTGCTTGGTACTTTCAATGGGCTCTGTCTGAGGTGGGATTAGAACCCACGCCACCTGGTGAGACTGCGACCTGAACGCAACGCTTAAGACCGCTTCGCCATCCTGGCAACTGGTAATGCTCTCTTGAATGTGTTTGCTTTGTTCTTGCTTGGTACTTTCAATGGGCTCTGTCTGAGGTGGGATTCGAACCCACGCCTCCTGGGGAGACTGCGACCTGAACGCAACGCCTTAGACCGCTCCGCCATCCAGGCACCTGGTAATGCTCTCTTGAATGTGTTTGCTTTGTTCTTGCTTGGTACTTTCAATGGGCTCTGTCTGAGGTGGGATTCGAACCCACACCTCCTGGGGAGACTGCGACCTGAAAGCAACGCCTTAGACCGCTCCGCCATCCTGGCAACTGGTAATGCTCTCTTGAATGTGTTTGCTTTGTTCTTGCTTGGTACTTTCAATGGGCTCTGTCTGAGGTGGGATTAGAACCCACGCCACCTGGTGAGACTGCGACCTGAACGCAACGCTTAAGACCGCTCCGCCATCCTGGCACCTGGTAATGCTCTCTTGAATGTGTTTGCTTTGTTCTTGCTTGGTACTTTCAATGGGCTCTGTCTGAGGTGGGATTCGAACCCACGCCTCCTGGGGAGACTGCGACCTGAACGCAACGCCTTAGACCGCTCCGCCATCCAGGCACCTGGTAATGCTCTCTTGAATGTGTTTGCTTTGTTCTTGCTTGGTACTTTCAATGGGCTCTGTCTGAGGTGGGATTCGAACCCACACCTCCTGGGGAGACTGCGACCTGAAAGTAACGCCTCAGACCGCTCCGCCATCCTGGCAACTGGTAATGCTCTCTTGAATGTGTTTGCTTTGTTCTTGCTTGGTACTTTCAATGGGCTCTGTCTGAGGTGGGATTCGAACCCACACCTCCTGGGGAGACTGCGACCTGAACGCAACACCTTAGACCGCTCCGCCATCCTGGCAACTGGTAATGCTCTCTTGAATGTGTTTGCTTTGTTCTTGCTTGGTACTTTCAATGGGCTCTGTCTGAGACGGGATTCGAACCCACGCCTCCTGGGGAGACTGCGACCTGAACGCAACGCCTTAGACCGCTCCGCCATCCTGGCACCTGGTAATGCTCTCTTTACTGTGTTTCCTATGTTCTTGCTTGGTACTTTCAATGGGCTCTATCTGAGGTGGGATTCGAACCCACGCCTCCTGGGGAGACTGCGACCTGAACGCAACGCCTTACACCGCTTCGCCATCCTGGCAACTGGTAACGCTCTCTTGACCGTGTTTCCTTTGTTATTGCTTGGTACTTTCAATGGGCTCTGTCTGAGGTGGGATTCGAACCCACGCCTCCTGGGGGGACTGCGACCTGAACGCAACGCCTTAGACCGCTCCGCCATCCTGGCACTTGGTAATGCTCTCTTGAATGTGTTTGCTTTGTTCTTGCTTGGTACTTTCAATGGGCTCTGTCTGAGGTGGGATTCGAACCCACGCCTCCTGGGGAGACTGCGACCTGAACGCAACGCCTTAGACCGCTCCGCCATCCTGGCAACTGGTAATGCTCTCTTGACTGTGTTTGCTTTGTTCTTGCTTGGTAGTTTCAATGGGCACTGTCTGAGGTGGGATTCGAACCCACGCCTCCTGGGGAGACTGCGACCTGAACGCAACGACTTAGACCGCTCTGCCATCCTGGCAACTGGTAAAGCTCTCTTGACTGTGTTTGCTTTGTTCTTGCTTGGTAGTTTCAATGGGCACTGTCTGAGGTGGGATTCGAACCCACGCCTCCTGGGGAGACTGCGACCTGAACGCAACGCCTTAGACCGCTCCGCCATCCTGGCAACTGGTAATGCTCTCTTGACTGTGTTTGCTTTGTTCTTGCTTGGTACTTTCAATGGGCACTGTCTGAGGTGGGATTCGAACCCACGCCTCCTGGGGTGACTGCGACCTGAACGCAACGCCTTAGACCGCTCCGCCATCCTGGCACCTGGTAATGCTCTCTTGAATGTGTTTGCTTTGTTCTTGCTTGGTACTTTCAATGGGCTCTGTCTGAGGTGGGATTCGAACCCACGCCTCCTGGGGAGACTGCGACCTGAACGCAACGCCTTAGACCGCTCCGCCATCCTGGCACCTGGTAATGCTCTCTTGAATGTGTTTGCTTTGTTCTGGCTTGGTACTTTCAATGGGCTCTGTCTGAGGTGGGATTCGAACCCACGCCTCCTGGGGAGACTGCGACCTGAACTCAACACCTTAGACCGCTCCGCCATCCTGGCAACTGGTAATGCTCTCTGTGAGAGTATGTAAATAGTTTGTGTATTTTTAATCATGTTTTTTATACACTATTTGTATCAATGATAATTACACACACACACACACACACACCCCCACACACACACACACACACAGTAAATCAACTTGACAAGTTGATTTCAGGCCAGGAAAAAAGGCACCACTAATTGAACATGCACATTGGGTGGACAATGATGCAAACATTGAGTGAGACACGAGCAGACGTCGTGCCTCAACAGGGAGGAGATATCATATGGAATTGTTCCCACATACAGACTTTTCAACAAAAATTTTTTTTTGGACACTGTTATTTGTTTGGGTTGCAATATTGTTTGACTATGATTGATATGTTTTCAAAATGGATCAAGCTGTTTCCAACAACACATGCTGATGCTAAAAACGATTGGGAAAAGTGTTGTGTAATCAAATTATCCTGACATTTGGAATTTCAAGAAGTGATTTGAAGTGAAAATGATGCATTTTGTGAATGATGTTGTAACAAGTGGGACAGTTGTTAAAAATGGACTCAAAGCGTCACTGTGCATACAGTCTGCAGGACTTGTGGAACGCACTAATGAAAAAAAAAAAAAAAAAAAAAAAAAAAAAGGAGACAATGGCCAGACTGTGTTTCAATCACAGCAATGAGGACAATGCCAGCCGAAGGAAGGACACTATCCCCTATAGACTCTCAGGTTCATCAGAACCACCAACGAAAAACATGTTTGACCGAAAAAGATCCAAAAGACGCCAATACTGGTCAAGTGTTGTTCTGATTTACAGAAATTACGTCCGTGTGGAAGACCAACTCTTCTTCAAGGTGTTGAAACGACTCCGTTGGGGGGAAGTGAATGCTGAGATGGCCCTCGCCACATGATGGCGGTGACCCCGACGCTGCAAAGGTCGCGGGGCGTGGCAGCTGGATCCACCAGTTGCAGTACAAGCTTCACCGGTTTCCAGCTAAAGGCCTAGCAACGCGAATCCCTCCCCGAGTCACAATCTCGGACCACACGCACATCAGAACCACACCACCAGCCACAGATACGAATGTTGAAGCCACAGAATAAAAAGATTAGATATGGTTTGGAAATTAATGACGTACATAAAGAAATTTGAACCTTGATTGAAGAACATAATTGCATTTAAAGTTTTAAAAATGAAACAATTATTGATGTTATGACCACTATGAAGAATTTGAAAGACACAATATATATCGGGATAATTATGGTTTTCATTTTTTGTTATGTGTAGTCTGTTTTTGTTGCATTATTTTTATGACAAAAATGATGATTAATTGCATGTTTGTTGCCCAAAAGTAACATTACAATCTGATTGATGTTGAGTATGACAAACTCGAACTGGACAATGACGAACTCGAACTGGACACTGAAACGTAAAATGAATATGGACTTGTCGCCCAAGCCCCACACACGAAGATCCGGGAGGTAAAGACGGCTGTCTCCTCCTACAGCGAGGCAAGGGGCCTGCATCGAGTCCCCCAGAGACAAGCTCTGCGTGGAGACAGTTTTGTTATTTTTCACTAGGCACATTGAAATGTATTTTTATATGTTTTATTCCCTGATGACTCATCTTAAAGCCGTATGGACATGATTTAAATCCGACAAACAGGGGGGAAATGTGAGAGTATGTAAATAGTTTGTGTATTTTTAATCATGTTTTTTATACACTATTTGTATCAATGATAATTACACACACACTCACAGACACGCACATCATTGCTTCAGCACACATGCGCACACCCACACGCTTGTTTTAAGTTTCACTTTCCATAGGTTTCGTTTTTCTTTGAATAAAGTCCAGAGGGATGGGCGAAGGAGCCAGTGAGAGTGCGGGAGAGTGAACTGGCTAGACGTCTACTTCACTTCCTGGCTTCTCCTCCCATCGCGATGGAGAAAAGACAAAACCTTCCCTGGTTATTCCTCTGGTTCTCTGCATTTAATTCAGTCTAATGAAGGCGTCAGGACCTTTTAAACCTGACACTCTCTTGACTGTGTTTGCTTTGTTATTGCTTGGTAGTTTCAATGGGCACTGTCTGAGGTGGGATTCGAACCCACGCCTCCTGGGGAGACTGCGACCTGAACGCAACGCCTTAGACTGCTCTGCCATCCTGGCAACTGGTAATGCTCTCTTGACTGTGTTTGCTTTGTTCTTGCTTGGTAGTTTCAATGGGCACTGTCTGAGGTGGGATTCGAACCCACGCCTCCTGGGGAGACTGCGAACTGAACGCAACGCCTTAGACCGCTCCGCCATCCTGGCAACTGGTAATGCTCTCTTGACTGTGTTTGCTTTGTTCTTGCTTGGTACTTTCAATGGGCACTGTCTGAGGTGGGATTCGAACCCACGCCTCCTGGGGTGACTGCGACCTGAACGCAACGCCTTAGACCGCTCCGCCATCCTGGCACCTGGTAATGCTCTCTTGAATGTGTTTGCTTTGTTCTTGCTTGGTACTTTCAATGGGCTCTGTCTGAGGTGGGATTCGAACCCACGCCTCCTGGGGAGACTGCGACCTGAACGCAACGCCTTAGACCGCTCCGCCATCCTGGCACCTGGTAATGCTCTCTTGAATGTGTTTGCTTTGTTCTGGCTTGGTACTTTCAATGGGCTCTGTCTGAGGTGGGATTCGAACCCACGCCTCCTGGGGAGACTGCGACCTGAACTCAACACCTTAGACCGCTCCGCCATCCTGGCAACTGGTAATGCTCTCTTGACTGTGTTTGCTTTGTTCTTGCTTGGTAGTTTCAATGGGCACTGTCTGAGGTGGGATTCGAACCCACGCCTCCTGGGGAGACTGCGACCTGAACGCAACGCCTTAGACCGCTCCGCCATCCTGGCAACTGGTAATGCTCTCTTGACTGTGTTTGCTTTGTTCTTGCTTGGTAGTTTCAATGGGCACTGTCTGAGGTGGGATTCGAACCCACGCCTCCTGGGGAGACTGCGACCTGAACGCAACGCCTTAGAGCGCTCCGCCATCCTGGCAACTGGTAATGCTCTCTTGACTGTGTTTGCTTTGTTCTTGCTTGGTACTTTCAATGGGCACTGTCTGAGGTGGGATTCGAACCCACGCCTCCTGGGGAGACTGCGACCTGAACGCAACGCCTTAGACCGCTCCGCCATCCTGGCACCTGGTAATGCTCTCTTGAATGTGTTTGCTTTGTTCTTGCTTGGTACTTTCAATGGGCTCTGTCTGAGGTGGGATTCGCACCCACGCCTCCTGGGGAGACTGCGACCTGAACGCAACGCCTTAGACAGCTCCGCCATCCTGGCACCTGGTAATGCTCTCTTTACTGTGTTTCCTATGTTCTTGCTTGGTACTTTCAATGGGCTCTATCTGAGGTGGGATTCGAACCCACGCCTCCTGGGGAGACTGCGACCTGAACGCAACGCCTTACACCGCTTCGCCATCCTGGCAACTGGTAATGCCCTCTTGACCGTGTTTCCTTTGTTATTGCTTGGTACTTTCAATGGGCTCTGTCTGAGGTGGGATTCGAACCCACGCCTCCTGGGGGGACTGCGACCTGAACGCAACGCCTTAGACCGCTCCGCCATCCTGGCACTTGGTAATGCTCTCTTGAATGTGTTTGCTTTGTTCTTGCTTGGTACTTTCAATGGGCTCTGTCTGAGGTGGGATTCGAACCCACGCCTCCTGGGGAGACTGCGACCTGAACGCAACGCCTTAGACCGCTCCGCCATCCTGGCAACTGGTAATGCTCTCTTGACTGTGTTTGCTTTGTTCTTGCTTGGTAGTTTCAATGGGCACTGTCTGAGGTGGGATTCGAACCCACGCCTCCTGGGGAGACTGCGACCTGAACGCAACGACTTAGACCGCTCTGCCATCCTGGCAACTGGTAATGCTCTCTTGACTGTGTTTGCTTTGTTCTTGCTTGGTAGTTTCAATGGGCACTGTCTGAGGTGGGATTCGAACCCACGCCTCCTGGGGAGACTGCGACCTGAACGCAACGCCTTAGAGCGCTCCGCCATCCTGGCAACTGGTAATGCTCTCTTGAATGTGTTTGCTTTGTTCTTGCTTGGTACTTTCAATGGGCTCTGTCTGAGGTGGGATTCGAACCCACGCCTCCTGGGGAGACTGCGACCTGAACGCAACGCCTTAGACCGCTCCGCCATCCTGGCACCTGGTAATGCTCTCTTGAATGTGTTTGCTTTGTTCCTGCTTGGTACTTTCAATGGGCTCTGTCTGAGGTGGGATTCGAACCCACGCCTCCTGGGGAGACTGCGACCTGAACGCAACGCCTTAGACCGCTCCGCCATCCAGGCACCTGGTAATGCTCTCTTGAATGTGTTTGCTTTGTTCTTGCTTGGTACTTTCAATGGGCTCTGTCTGAGGTGGGATTCGAACCCACACCTCCTGGGGAGACTGCGACCTGAAAGCAACGCCTTAGACCGCTCCGCCATCCTGGCAACTGGTAATGCTCTCTTGAATGTGTTTGCTTTGTTCTTGCTTGGTACTTTCAATGGGCTCTGTCTGAGGTGGGATTAGAACCCACGCCACCTGGTGAGACTGCGACCTGAACGCAACGCTTAAGACCGCTCCGCCATCCTGGCACCTGGTAATGCTCTCTTGAATGTGTTTGCTTTGTTCTTGCTTGGTACTTTCAATGGGCTCTGTCTGAGGTGGGATTCGAACCCACGCCTCCTGGGGAGACTGCGACCTGAACGCAACGCCTTAGACCGCTCCGCCATCCAGGCACCTGGTAATGCTCTCTTGAATGTGTTTGCTTTGTTCTTGCTTGGTACTTTCAATGGGCTCTGTCTGAGGTGGGATTCGAACCCACACCTCCTGGGGAGACTGCGACCTGAAAGTAACGCCTCAGACCGCTCCGCCATCCTGGCAACTGGTAATGCTCTCTTGAATGTGTTTGCTTTGTTCTTGCTTGGTACTTTCAATGGGCTCTGTCTGAGGTGGGATTCGAACCCACACCTCCTGGGGAGACTGCGACCTGAACGCAACGCCTTAGACCGCTCCGCCATCCTGGCAACTGGTAATGCTCTCTTGAATGTGTTTGCTTTGTTCTTGCTTGGTACTTTCAATGGGCTCTGTCTGAGACGGGATTCGAACCCACGCCTCCTGGGGAGACTGCGACCTGAACGCAACGCCTTAGACCGCTCCGCCATCCTGGCAACTGGTAATGCTCTCTTGACTGTGTTTGCTTTGTTCTTGCTTGGTAGTTTCAATGGGCACTGTCTGAGGTGGGATTCGAACCCACGCCTCCTGGGGAGACTGCGACCTGAACGCAACGCCTTAGACCGCTCCGCCATCCTGGCAACTGGTAATGCTCTCTTGACTGTGTTTGCTTTGTTCTTGCTTGGTAGTTTAAATGGGCACTGTCTGAGGTGGGATTCGAACCCACGCCTCCTGGGGAGACTGCGACCTGAACGCAACGCCTTAGAGCGCTCCGCCATCCTGGCAACTGGTAATGCTCTCTTGACTGTGTTTGCTTTGTTCTTGCTTGGTACTTTCAATGGGCACTGTCTGAGGTGGGATTCGAACCCACGCCTCCTGGGGAGACTGCGACCTGAACGCAACGCCTTAGACCGCTCCGCCATCCTGGCACCTGGTAATGCTCTCTTGAATGTGTTTGCTTTGTTCCTGTTTGGTACTTTCAATGGGCTCTGTCTGAGGTGGGATTCGAACCCACGCCTCCTGGGGAGTCTGCGACCTGAACGCAACGCCTTAGACCGCTTCGCCATCCTGGCAACTGGTAATGCTCTCTTGACCGTGTTTCCTTTGTTATTGCTTGGCACTTTCAATGGGCTCTGACTGAGGTGGGATTCGAACCCACACCTTCTGGGGAGACTGCGACCTGAACGCAACGCCTTAGACCGCTCCGCCATCCTGGCAACTGGTAATGCTCTCTTGAATGTGTTTGCTTTGTTCTTGCTTGGTACTTTCAATGGGCTCTGTCTGAGGTGGGATTCGAACCCACGCCTCCTGGGGAGACTGCGACCTGAACGCAACGCCTTAGACCGCTCCGCCATCCTGGCACCTGGTAATGCTCTCTTGAATGTGTTTGCTTTGTTCCTGCTTGGTACTTTCAATGGGCTCTGTCTGAGGTGGGATTCGAACCCACGCCTCCTGGGGAGACTGCGACCTGAACGCAACGCCTTAGACCGCTCCGCCATCCAGGCACCTGGTAATGCTCTCTTGAATGTGTTTGCTTTGTTCTTGCTTGGTACTTTCAATGGGCTCTGTCTGAGGTGGGATTCGAACCCACGCCTCCTGGGGAGACTGCGACCTGAACGCAACGCCTTAGACCGCTCCGCCATCCTGGCAACTGGTAATGCTCTCTTGACTGTGTTTGCTTTGTTCTTGCTTGGTAGTTTCAATGGGCACTGTCTGAGGTGGGATTCGAACCCACGCCTCCTGGGGAGACTGCGACCTGAACGCAACGACTTAGACCGCTCTGCCATCCTGGCAACTGGTAATGCTCTCTTGACTGTGTTTGCTTTGTTCTTGCTTGGTAGTTTCAATGGGCACTGTCTGAGGTGGGATTCGAACCCACGCCTCCTGGGGAGACTGCGACCTGAACGCAACGCCTTAGACCGCTCCGCCATCCTGGCAACTGGTAATGCTCTCTTGAATGTGTTTGCTTTGTTCTTGCTTGGTACTTTCAATGGGCTCTGTCTGAGGTGGGATTCGAACCCACACCTCCTGGGGAGACTGCGACCTGAACGCAACGCCTTAGACCGCTCCGCCATCCTGGCAACTGGTAATGCTCTCTTTAATGTGTTTGCTTTGTTCTTGCTTGGTACTTTCAATGGGCTCTGTCTGAGACGGGATTCGAACCCACGCCTCCTGGGGAGACTGCGACCTGAACGCAACGCCTTAGACCGCTCCGCCATCCTGGCAACTGGTAATGCTCTCTTGACTGTGTTTGCTTTGTTCTTGCTTGGTAGTTTCAATGGGCACTGTCTGAGGTGGGATTCGAACCCACGCCTCCTGGGGAGACTGCGACCTGAACGCAACGCCTTAGACCGCTCCGCCATCCTGGCAACTGGTAATGCTCTCTTGACTGTGTTTGCTTTGTTCTTGCTTGGTAGTTTCAATGGGCACTGTCTGAGGTGGGATTCGAACCCACGCCTCCTGGGGAGACTGCGACCTGAACGCAACGCCTTAGAGCGCTCCGCCATCCTGGCAACTGGTAATGCTCTCTTGACTGTGTTTGCTTTGTTCTTGCTTGGTACTTTCAATGGGCACTGTCTGAGGTGGGATTCGAACCCACGCCTCCTGGGGAGACTGCGACCTGAACGCAACGCCTTAGACCGCTCCGCCATCCTGGCACCTGGTAATGCTCTCTTGAATGTGTTTGCTTTGTTCCTGTTTGGTACTTTCAATGGGCTCTGTCTGAGGTGGGATTCGAACCCACGCCTCCTGGGGAGTCTGCGACCTGAACGCAACGCCTTAGACCGCTTCGCCATCCTGGCAACTGGTAATGCTCTCTTGACCGTGTTTCCTTTGTTATTGCTTGGCACTTTCAATGGGCTCTGACTGAGGTGGGATTCGAACCCACACCTTCTGGGGAGACTGCGACCTGAACGCAACGCCTTAGACCGCTCCGCCATCCTGGCAACTGGTAATGCTCTCTTGAATGTGTTTGCTTTGTTCTTGCTTGGTACTTTCAATGGGCTCTGTCTGAGGTGGGATTCGAACCCACGCCTCCTGGGGAGACTGCGACCTGAACGCAACGCCTTAGACCGCTCCGCCATCCTGGCACCTGGTAATGCTCTCTTGAATGTGTTTGCTTTGTTCCTGCTTGGTACTTTCAATGGGCTCTGTCTGAGGTGGGATTCGAACCCACGCCTCCTGGGGAGACTGCGACCTGAACGCAACGCCTTAGACCGCTCCGCCATCCAGGCACCTGGTAATGCTCTCTTGAATGTGTTTGCTTTGTTCTTGCTTGGTACTTTCAATGGGCTCTGTCTGAGGTGGGATTCGAACCCACACCTCCTGGGGAGACTGCGACCTGAAAGCAACGCCTTAGACCGCTCCGCCATCCTGGCAACTAGTAATGCTCTCTTGAATGTGTTTGCTTTGTTCTTGCTTGGTACTTTCAATGGGCTCTGTCTGAGGTGGGATTAGAACCCACGCCACCTGGTGAGACTGCGACCTGAACGCAACGCTTAAGACCGCTTCGCCATCCTGGCAACTGGTAATGCTCTCTTGAATGTGTTTGCTTTGTTCTTGCTTGGTACTTTCAATGGGCTCTGTCTGAGGTGGGATTCGAACCCACGCCTCCTGGGGAGACTGCGACCTGAACGCAACGCCTTAGACCGCTCCGCCATCCAGGCACCTGGTAATGCTCTCTTGAATGTGTTTGCTTTGTTCTTGCTTGGTACTTTCAATGGGCTCTGTCTGAGGTGGGATTCGAACCCACACCTCCTGGGGAGACTGCGACCTGAAAGCAACGCCTTAGACCGCTCCGCCATCCTGGCAACTGGTAATGCTCTCTTGAATGTGTTTGCTTTGTTCTTGCTTGGTACTTTCAATGGGCTCTGTCTGAGGTGGGATTAGAACCCACGCCACCTGGTGAGACTGCGACCTGAACGCAACGCTTAAGACCGCTCCGCCATCCTGGCACCTGGTAATGCTCTCTTGAATGTGTTTGCTTTGTTCTTGCTTGGTACTTTCAATGGGCTCTGTCTGAGGTGGGATTCGAACCCACGCCTCCTGGGGAGACTGCGACCTGAACGCAACGCCTTAGACCGCTCCGCCATCCAGGCACCTGGTAATGCTCTCTTGAATGTGTTTGCTTTGTTCTTGCTTGGTACTTTCAATGGGCTCTGTCTGAGGTGGGATTCGAACCCACACCTCCTGGGGAGACTGCGACCTGAAAGTAACGCCTCAGACCGCTCCGCCATCCTGGCAACTGGTAATGCTCTCTTGAATGTGTTTGCTTTGTTCTTGCTTGGTACTTTCAATGGGCTCTGTCTGAGGTGGGATTCGAACCCACACCTCCTGGGGAGACTGCGACCTGAACGCAACACCTTAGACCGCTCCGCCATCCTGGCAACTGGTAATGCTCTCTTGAATGTGTTTGCTTTGTTCTTGCTTGGTACTTTCAATGGGCTCTGTCTGAGACGGGATTCGAACCCACGCCTCCTGGGGAGACTGCGACCTGAACGCAACGCCTTAGACCGCTCCGCCATCCTGGCACCTGGTAATGCTCTCTTTACTGTGTTTCCTATGTTCTTGCTTGGTACTTTCAATGGGCTCTATCTGAGGTGGGATTCGAACCCACGCCTCCTGGGGAGACTGCGACCTGAACGCAACGCCTTACACCGCTTCGCCATCCTGGCAACTGGTAACGCTCTCTTGACCGTGTTTCCTTTGTTATTGCTTGGTACTTTCAATGGGCTCTGTCTGAGGTGGGATTCGAACCCACGCCTCCTGGGGGGACTGCGACCTGAACGCAACGCCTTAGACCGCTCCGCCATCCTGGCACTTGGTAATGCTCTCTTGAATGTGTTTGCTTTGTTCTTGCTTGGTACTTTCAATGGGCTCTGTCTGAGGTGGGATTCGAACCCACGCCTCCTGGGGAGACTGCGACCTGAACGCAACGCCTTAGACCGCTCCGCCATCCTGGCAACTGGTAATGCTCTCTTGACTGTGTTTGCTTTGTTCTTGCTTGGTAGTTTCAATGGGCACTGTCTGAGGTGGGATTCGAACCCACGCCTCCTGGGGAGACTGCGACCTGAACGCAACGACTTAGACCGCTCTGCCATCCTGGCAACTGGTAAAGCTCTCTTGACTGTGTTTGCTTTGTTCTTGCTTGGTAGTTTCAATGGGCACTGTCTGAGGTGGGATTCGAACCCACGCCTCCTGGGGAGACTGCGACCTGAACGCAACGCCTTAGACCGCTCCGCCATCCTGGCAACTGGTAATGCTCTCTTGACTGTGTTTGCTTTGTTCTTGCTTGGTACTTTCAATGGGCACTGTCTGAGGTGGGATTCGAACCCACGCCTCCTGGGGTGACTGCGACCTGAACGCAACGCCTTAGACCGCTCCGCCATCCTGGCACCTGGTAATGCTCTCTTGAATGTGTTTGCTTTGTTCTTGCTTGGTACTTTCAATGGGCTCTGTCTGAGGTGGGATTCGAACCCACGCCTCCTGGGGAGACTGCGACCTGAACGCAACGCCTTAGACCGCTCCGCCATCCTGGCACCTGGTAATGCTCTCTTGAATGTGTTTGCTTTGTTCTGGCTTGGTACTTTCAATGGGCTCTGTCTGAGGTGGGATTCGAACCCACGCCTCCTGGGGAGACTGCGACCTGAACTCAACACCTTAGACCGCTCCGCCATCCTGGCAACTGGTAATGCTCTCTTGACTGTGTTTGCTTTGTTATTGCTTGGTAGTTTCAATGGGCACTGTCTGAGGTGGGATTCGAACCCACGCCTCCTGGGGAGACTGCGACCTGAACGCAACGCCTTAGACTGCTCTGCCATCCTGGCAACTGGTAATGCTCTCTTGACTGTGTTTGCTTTGTTCTTGCTTGGTAGTTTCAATGGGCACTGTCTGAGGTGGGATTCGAACCCACGCCTCCTGGGGAGACTGCGAACTGAACGCAACGCCTTAGACCGCTCCGCCATCCTGGCAACTGGTAATGCTCTCTTGACTGTGTTTGCTTTGTTCTTGCTTGGTACTTTCAATGGGCACTGTCTGAGGTGGGATTCGAACCCACGCCTCCTGGGGTGACTGCGACCTGAACGCAACGCCTTAGACCGCTCCGCCATCCTGGCACCTGGTAATGCTCTCTTGAATGTGTTTGCTTTGTTCTTGCTTGGTACTTTCAATGGGCTCTGTCTGAGGTGGGATTCGAACCCACGCCTCCTGGGGAGACTGCGACCTGAACGCAACGCCTTAGACCGCTCCGCCATCCTGGCACCTGGTAATGCTCTCTTGAATGTGTTTGCTTTGTTCTGGCTTGGTACTTTCAATGGGCTCTGTCTGAGGTGGGATTCGAACCCACGCCTCCTGGGGAGACTGCGACCTGAACTCAACACCTTAGACCGCTCCGCCATCCTGGCAACTGGTAATGCTCTCTTGACTGTGTTTGCTTTGTTCTTGCTTGGTAGTTTCAATGGGCACTGTCTGAGGTGGGATTCGAACCCACGCCTCCTGGGGAGACTGCGACCTGAACGCAACGCCTTAGACCGCTCCGCCATCCTGGCAACTGGTAATGCTCTCTTGACTGTGTTTGCTTTGTTCTTGCTTGGTAGTTTCAATGGGCACTGTCTGAGGTGGGATTCGAACCCACGCCTCCTGGGGAGACTGCGACCTGAACGCAACGCCTTAGAGCGCTCCGCCATCCTGGCAACTGGTAATGCTCTCTTGACTGTGTTTGCTTTGTTCTTGCTTGGTACTTTCAATGGGCACTGTCTGAGGTGGGATTCGAACCCACGCCTCCTGGGGAGACTGCGACCTGAACGCAACGCCTTAGACCGCTCCGCCATCCTGGCACCTGGTAATGCTCTCTTGAATGTGTTTGCTTTGTTCTTGCTTGGTACTTTCAATGGGCTCTGTCTGAGGTGGGATTCGCACCCACGCCTCCTGGGGAGACTGCGACCTGAACGCAACGCCTTAGACAGCTCCGCCATCCTGGCACCTGGTAATGCTCTCTTTACTGTGTTTCCTATGTTCTTGCTTGGTACTTTCAATGGGCTCTATCTGAGGTGGGATTCGAACCCACGCCTCCTGGGGAGACTGCGACCTGAACGCAACGCCTTACACCGCTTCGCCATCCTGGCAACTGGTAATGCCCTCTTGACCGTGTTTCCTTTGTTATTGCTTGGTACTTTCAATGGGCTCTGTCTGAGGTGGGATTCGAACCCACGCCTCCTGGGGGGACTGCGACCTGAACGCAACGCCTTAGACCGCTCCGCCATCCTGGCACTTGGTAATGCTCTCTTGAATGTGTTTGCTTTGTTCTTGCTTGGTACTTTCAATGGGCTCTGTCTGAGGTGGGATTCGAACCCACGCCTCCTGGGGAGACTGCGACCTGAACGCAACGCCTTAGACCGCTCCGCCATCCTGGCAACTGGTAATGCTCTCTTGACTGTGTTTGCTTTGTTCTTGCTTGGTAGTTTCAATGGGCACTGTCTGAGGTGGGATTCGAACCCACGCCTCCTGGGGAGACTGCGACCTGAACGCAACGACTTAGACCGCTCTGCCATCCTGGCAACTGGTAATGCTCTCTTGACTGTGTTTGCTTTGTTCTTGCTTGGTAGTTTCAATGGGCACTGTCTGAGGTGGGATTCGAACCCACGCCTCCTGGGGAGACTGCGACCTGAACGCAACGCCTTAGAGCGCTCCGCCATCCTGGCAACTGGTAATGCTCTCTTGAATGTGTTTGCTTTGTTCTTGCTTGGTACTTTCAATGGGCTCTGTCTGAGGTGGGATTCGAACCCACGCCTCCTGGGGAGACTGCGACCTGAACGCAACGCCTTAGACCGCTCCGCCATCCTGGCACCTGGTAATGCTCTCTTGAATGTGTTTGCTTTGTTCCTGCTTGGTACTTTCAATGGGCTCTGTCTGAGGTGGGATTCGAACCCACGCCTCCTGGGGAGACTGCGACCTGAACGCAACGCCTTAGACCGCTCCGCCATCCAGGCACCTGGTAATGCTCTCTTGAATGTGTTTGCTTTGTTCTTGCTTGGTACTTTCAATGGGCTCTGTCTGAGGTGGGATTCGAACCCACACCTCCTGGGGAGACTGCGACCTGAAAGCAACGCCTTAGACCGCTCCGCCATCCTGGCAACTGGTAATGCTCTCTTGAATGTGTTTGCTTTGTTCTTGCTTGGTACTTTCAATGGGCTCTGTCTGAGGTGGGATTAGAACCCACGCCACCTGGTGAGACTGCGACCTGAACGCAACGCTTAAGACCGCTCCGCCATCCTGGCACCTGGTAATGCTCTCTTGAATGTGTTTGCTTTGTTCTTGCTTGGTACTTTCAATGGGCTCTGTCTGAGGTGGGATTCGAACCCACGCCTCCTGGGGAGACTGCGACCTGAACGCAACGCCTTAGACCGCTCCGCCATCCAGGCACCTGGTAATGCTCTCTTGAATGTGTTTGCTTTGTTCTTGCTTGGTACTTTCAATGGGCTCTGTCTGAGGTGGGATTCGAACCCACACCTCCTGGGGAGACTGCGACCTGAAAGTAACGCCTCAGACCGCTCCGCCATCCTGGCAACTGGTAATGCTCTCTTGAATGTGTTTGCTTTGTTCTTGCTTGGTACTTTCAATGGGCTCTGTCTGAGGTGGGATTCGAACCCACACCTCCTGGGGAGACTGCGACCTGAACGCAACGCCTTAGACCGCTCCGCCATCCTGGCAACTGGTAATGCTCTCTTGAATGTGTTTGCTTTGTTCTTGCTTGGTACTTTCAATGGGCTCTGTCTGAGACGGGATTCGAACCCACGCCTCCTGGGGAGACTGCGACCTGAACGCAACGCCTTAGACCGCTCCGCCATCCTGGCAACTGGTAATGCTCTCTTGACTGTGTTTGCTTTGTTCTTGCTTGGTAGTTTCAATGGGCACTGTCTGAGGTGGGATTCGAACCCACGCCTCCTGGGGAGACTGCGACCTGAACGCAACGCCTTAGACCGCTCCGCCATCCTGGCAACTGGTAATGCTCTCTTGACTGTGTTTGCTTTGTTCTTGCTTGGTAGTTTAAATGGGCACTGTCTGAGGTGGGATTCGAACCCACGCCTCCTGGGGAGACTGCGACCTGAACGCAACGCCTTAGAGCGCTCCGCCATCCTGGCAACTGGTAATGCTCTCTTGACTGTGTTTGCTTTGTTCTTGCTTGGTACTTTCAATGGGCACTGTCTGAGGTGGGATTCGAACCCACGCCTCCTGGGGAGACTGCGACCTGAACGCAACG
This sequence comes from Idiotropiscis lumnitzeri, assembly GCF_059441095.1. Classification (NCBI taxonomy): domain Eukaryota; kingdom Metazoa; phylum Chordata; class Actinopteri; order Syngnathiformes; family Syngnathidae; genus Idiotropiscis; species Idiotropiscis lumnitzeri. The sequence continues at coordinate 80,934 of NW_028283761.1, read as the reverse complement.
CCTTAGACCGCTCCGCCATCCTGGCACCTGGTAATGCTCTCTTGAATGTGTTTGCTTTGTTCCTGTTTGGTACTTTCAATGGGCTCTGTCTGAGGTGGGATTCGAACCCACGCCTCCTGGGGAGTCTGCGACCTGAACGCAACGCCTTAGACCGCTTCGCCATCCTGGCAACTGGTAATGCTCTCTTGACCGTGTTTCCTTTGTTATTGCTTGGCACTTTCAATGGGCTCTGACTGAGGTGGGATTCGAACCCACACCTTCTGGGGAGACTGCGACCTGAACGCAACGCCTTAGACCGCTCCGCCATCCTGGCAACTGGTAATGCTCTCTTGAATGTGTTTGCTTTGTTCTTGCTTGGTACTTTCAATGGGCTCTGTCTGAGGTGGGATTCGAACCCACGCCTCCTGGGGAGACTGCGACCTGAACGCAACGCCTTAGACCGCTCCGCCATCCTGGCACCTGGTAATGCTCTCTTGAATGTGTTTGCTTTGTTCCTGCTTGGTACTTTCAATGGGCTCTGTCTGAGGTGGGATTCGAACCCACGCCTCCTGGGGAGACTGCGACCTGAACGCAACGCCTTAGACCGCTCCGCCATCCAGGCACCTGGTAATGCTCTCTTGAATGTGTTTGCTTTGTTCTTGCTTGGTACTTTCAATGGGCTCTGTCTGAGGTGGGATTCGAACCCACACCTCCTGGGGAGACTGCGACCTGAAAGCAACGCCTTAGACCGCTCCGCCATCCTGGCAACTGGTAATGCTCTCTTGAATGTGTTTGCTTTGTTCTTGCTTGGTACTTTCAATGGGCTCTGTCTGAGGTGGGATTAGAACCCACGCCACCTGGTGAGACTGCGACCTGAACGCAACGCTTAAGACCGCTCCGCCATCCTGGCACCTGGTAATGCTCTCTTGAATGTGTTTGCTTTGTTCTTGCTTGGTACTTTCAATGGGCTCTGTCTGAGGTGGGATTCGAACCCACGCCTCCTGGGGAGACTGCGACCTGAACGCAACGCCTTAGACCGCTCCGCCATCCAGGCACCTGGTAATGCTCTCTTGAATGTGTTTGCTTTGTTCTTGCTTGGTACTTTCAATGGGCTCTGTCTGAGGTGGGATTCGAACCCACACCTCCTGGGGAGACTGCGACCTGAAAGTAACGCCTCAGACCGCTCCGCCATCCTGGCAACTGGTAATGCTCTCTTGACTGTGTTTGCTTTGTTCTTGCTTGGTACTTTCAATGGGCACTGTCTGAGGTGGGATTCGAACCCACACCTCCTGGGGAGACTGCGACCTGAACGCAACGCCTTAGACCGCTCCGCCATCCTGGCAACTGGTAATGCTCTCTTGACTGTGTTTGCTTTGTTCTTGCTTGGTAGTTTCAATGGGCACTGTCTGAGGTGGGATTCGAACCCACGCCTCCTGGGGAGACTGCGACCTGAACGCAACGCCTTAGAGCGCTCCGCCATCCTGGCAACTGGTAATGCTCTCTTGACTGTGTTTGCTTTGTTCTTGCTTGGTACTTTCAATGGGCACTGTCTGAGGTGGGATTCGAACCCACGCCTCCTGGGGAGACTGCGACCTGAACGCAACGCCTTAGACCGCTCCGCCATCCTGGCACCTGGTAATGCTCTCTTGAATGTGTTTGCTTTGTTCCTGTTTGGTACTTTCAATGGGCTCTGTCTGAGGTGGGATTCGAACCCACGCCTCCTGGGGAGTCTGCGACCTGAAAGTAACGCCTCAGACCGCTCCGCCATCCTGGCAACTGGTAATGCTCTCTTGAATGTGTTTGCTTTGTTCTTGCTTGGTACTTTCAATGGGCTCTGTCTGAGGTGGGATTCGAACCCACACCTCCTGGGGAGACTGCGACCTGAACGCAACGCCTTAGACCGCTCCGCCATCCTGGCAACTGGTAATGCTCTCTTGAATGTGTTTGCTTTGTTCTTGCTTGGTACTTTCAATGGGCTCTGTCTGAGACGGGATTCGAACCCACGCCTCCTGGGGAGACTGCGACCTGAACGCAACGCCTTAGACCGCTCCGCCATCCTGGCACCTGGTAATGCTCTCTTTACTGTGTTTCCTATGTTCTTGCTTGGTACTTTCAATGGGCTCTATCTGAGGTGGGATTCGAACCCACGCCTCCTGGGGAGACTGCGACCTGAACGCAACGCCTTACACCGCTTCGCCATCCTGGCAACTGGTAATGCTCTCTTGACCGTGTTTCCTTTGTTATTGCTTGGTACTTTCAATGGGCTCTGTCTGAGGTGGGATTCGAACCCACGCCTCCTGGGGAGACTGCGACCTGAACGCAACGCCTTAGACCGCTCCGCCATCCTGGCAACTGGTAATGCTCTCTTGACTGTGTTTGCTTTGTTCTTGCTTGGTAGTTTCAATGGGCACTGTCTGAGGTGGGATTCGAACCCACGCCTCCTGGGGAGACTGCGACCTGAACGCAACGACTTAGACCGCTCTGCCATCCTGGCAACTGGTAATGCTCTCTTGACTGTGTTTGCTTTGTTCTTGCTTGGTAGTTTCAATGGGCACTGTCTGAGGTGGGATTCGAACCCACACCTCCTGGGGAGACTGCGACCTGAACGCAACGCCTTAGACCGCTCCGCCATCCTGGCAACTGGTAATGCTCTCTTGAATGTGTTTGCTTTGTTCTTGCTTGGTACTTTCAATGGGCTCTGTCTGAGACGGGATTCGAACCCACGCCTCCTGGGGAGACTGCGACCTGAACGCAACGCCTTAGACCGCTCCGCCATCCTGGCACCTGGTAATGCTCTCTTTACTGTGTTTCCTATGTTCTTGCTTGGTACTTTCAATGGGCTCTATCTGAGGTGGGATTCGAACCCACGCCTCCTGGGGAGACTGCGACCTGAACGCAACGCCTTACACCGCTTCGCCATCCTGGCAACTGGTAATGCTCTCTTGACCGTGTTTCCTTTGTTATTGCTTGGTACTTTCAATGGGCTCTGTCTGAGGTGGGATTCGAACCCACGCCTCCTGGGGAGACTGCGACCTGAACGCAACGCCTTAGACCGCTCCGCCATCCTGGCAACTGGTAATGCTCTCTTGACTGTGTTTGCTTTGTTCTTGCTTGGTAGTTTCAATGGGCACTGTCTGAGGTGGGATTCGAACCCACGCCTCCTGGGGAGACTGCGACCTGAACGCAACGACTTAGACCGCTCTGCCATCCTGGCAACTGGTAATGCTCTCTTGACTGTGTTTGCTTTGTTCTTGCTTGGTAGTTTCAATGGGCACTGTCTGAGGTGGGATTCGAACCCACGCCTCCTGGGGAGACTGCGACCTGAACGCAACGCCTTAGACCGCTCCGCCATCCTGGCAACTGGTAATGCTCTCTTGACTGTGTTTGCTTTGTTCTTGCTTGGTACTTTCAATGGGCATTGTCTGAGGTGGGATTCGAACCCACGCCTCCTGGGGTGACTGCGACCTGAACGCAACGCCTTAGACCGCTCCGCCATCCTGGCACCTGGTAATGCTCTCTTGAATGTGTTTGCTTTGTTCTTGCTTGGTACTTTCAATGGGCTCTGTCTGAGGTGGGATTCGAACCCACGCCTCCTGGGGTGACTGCGACCTGAACGCAACGCCTTAGACCGCTCCGCCATCCTGGCACCTGGTAATGCTCTCTTGAATGTGTTTGCTTTGTTCTTGCTTGGTACTTTCAATGGGCTCTGTCTGAGGTGGGATTCGAACCCACGCCTCCTGGGGAGACTGCGACCTGAACGCAACGCCTTAGACTGCTCTGCCATCCTGGCAACTGGTAATGCTCTCTTGACTGTGTTTGCTTTGTTCTTGCTTGGTAGTTTCAATGGGCACTGTCTGAGGTGGGATTCGAACCCACGCCTCCTGGGGAGACTGCGAACTGAACGCAACGCCTTAGACCGCTCCGCCATCCTGGCAACTGGTAATGCTCTCTTGACTGTGTTTGCTTTGTTCTTGCTTGGTACTTTCAATGGGCTCTGTCTGAGGTGGAATTCGCACCCACGCCTCCTGGGGAGACTGCGACCTGAACGCAACGCCTTAGACAGCTCCGCCATCCTGGCACCTGGTAATGCTCTCTTTACTGTGTTTCCTATGTTCTTGCTTGGTACTTTCAATGGGCTCTATCTGAGGTGGGATTCGAACCCACGCCTCCTGGGGAGACTGCGACCTGAACGCAACGCCTTACACCGCTCCGCCATCCTGGCAACTGGTAATGCCCTCTTGACCGTGTTTCCTTTGTTATTGCTTGGTACTTTCAATGGGCTCTGTCTGAGGTGGGATTCGAACCCACGCCTCCTGGGGGGACTGCGACCTGAACGCAACGCCTTAGACCGCTCTGCCATCCTGGCACTTGGTAATGCTCTCTTGAATGTGTTTGCTTTGTTCTTGCTTGTTACTTTCAATGGGCTCTGTCTGAGGTGGGATTCGAACCCACGCCTCCTGGGGAGACTGCGACCTGAACGCAACGCCTTAGACCGCTCCGCCATCCTGGCAACTGGTAATGCTCTCTTGACTGTGTTTGCTTTGTTCTTGCTTGGTAGTTTCAATGGGCACTGTCTGAGGTGGGATTCGAACCCACGCCTCCTGGGGAGACTGCGACCTGAACGCAACGCCTTAGACCGCTCCGCCATCCTGGCAACTGGTAATGCTCTCTTGACTGTGTTTGCTTTGTTCTTGCTTGGTACTTTCAATGGGCATTGTCTGAGGTGGGATTCGAACCCACGCCTCCTGGGGTGACTGCGACCTGAACGCAACGCCTTAGACCGCTCCGCCATCCTGGCACCTGGTAATGCTCTCTTGAATGTGTTTGCTTTGTTCTTGCTTGGTACTTTCAATGGGCTCTGTCTGAGGTGGGATTCGAACCCACGCCTCCTGGGGTGACTGCGACCTGAACGCAACGCCTTAGACCGCTCCGCCATCCTGGCACCTGGTAATGCTCTCTTGAATGTGTTTGCTTTGTTCTTGCTTGGTACTTTCAATGGGCTCTGTCTGAGGTGGGATTCGAACCCACGCCTCCTGGGGAGACTGCGACCTGAACGCAACGCCTTAGACTGCTCTGCCATCCTGGCAACTGGTAATGCTCTCTTGACTGTGTTTGCTTTGTTCTTGCTTGGTAGTTTCAATGGGCACTGTCTGAGGTGGGATTCGAACCCACGCCTCCTGGGGAGACTGCGAACTGAACGCAACGCCTTAGACCGCTCCGCCATCCTGGCAACTGGTAATGCTCTCTTGACTGTGTTTGCTTTGTTCTTGCTTGGTACTTTCAATGGGCTCTGTCTGAGGTGGAATTCGCACCCACGCCTCCTGGGGAGACTGCGACCTGAACGCAACGCCTTAGACAGCTCCGCCATCCTGGCACCTGGTAATGCTCTCTTTACTGTGTTTCCTATGTTCTTGCTTGGTACTTTCAATGGGCTCTATCTGAGGTGGGATTCGAACCCACGCCTCCTGGGGAGACTGCGACCTGAACGCAACGCCTTACACCGCTTCGCCATCCTGGCAACTGGTAATGCCCTCTTGACCGTGTTTCCTTTGTTATTGCTTGGTACTTTCAATGGGCTCTGTCTGAGGTGGGATTCGAACCCACGCCTCCTGGGGGGACTGCGACCTGAACGCAACGCCTTAGACCGCTCCGCCATCCTGGCACTTGGTAATGCTCTCTTGAATGTGTTTGCTTTGTTCTTGCTTGGTACTTTCAATGGGCTCTGTCTGAGGTGGGATTCGAACCCACGCCTCCTGGGGAGACTGCGACCTGAACGCAACGCCTTAGACCGCTCCGCCATCCTGGCAACTGGTAATGCTCTCTTGACTGTGTTTGCTTTGTTCTTGCTTGGTAGTTTCAATGGGCACTGTCTGAGGTGGGATTCGAACCCACGCCTCCTGGGGAGACTGCGACCTGAACGCAACGAATTAGACCGCTCTGCCATCCTGGCAACTGGTAATGCTCTCTTGACTGTGTTTGCTTTGTTCTTGCTTGGTAGTTTCAATGGGCACTGTCTGAGGTGGGATTCGAACCCACGCCTCCTGGGGAGACTGCGACCTGAACGCAACGCCTTAGAGCGCTCCGCCATCCTGGCAACTGGTAATGCTCTCTTGAATGTGTTTGCTTTGTTCTTGCTTGGTACTTTCAATGGGCTCTGTCTGAGGTGGGATTCGAACCCACGCCTCCTGGGGAGACTGCGACCTGAACGCAACGCCTTAGACCGCTCCGCCATCCTGGCACCTGGTAATGCTCTCTTGAATGTGTTTGCTTTGTTCCTGCTTGGTACTTTCAATGGGCTCTGTCTGAGGTGGGATTCGAACCCACGCCTCCTGGGGAGACTGCGACCTGAACGCAACGCCTTAGACCGCTCCGCCATCCAGGCACCTGGTAATGCTCTCTTGAATGTGTTTGCTTTGTTCTTGCTTGGTACTTTCAATGGGCTCTGCCTGAGGTGGGATTCGAACCCACACCTCCTGGGGAGACTGCGACCTGAAAGCAACGCCTTAGACCGCTCCGCCATCCTGGCAACTGGTAATGCTCTCTTGAATGTGTTTGCTTTGTTCTTGCTTGGTACTTTCAATGGGCTCTGTCTGAGGTGGGATTAGAACCCACGCCACCTGGTGAGACTGCGACCTGAACGCAACGCTTAAGACCGCTCCGCCATCCTGGCACCTGGTAATGCTCTCTTGAATGTGTTTGCTTTGTTCTTGCTTGGTACTTTCAATGGGCTCTGTCTGAGGTGGGATTCGAACCCACACCTCCTGGGGAGACTGCGACCTGAAAGTAACGCCTCAGACCGCTCCGCCATCCTGGCAACTGGTAATGCTCTCTTGAATGTGTTTGCTTTGTTCTTGCTTGGTACTTTCAATGGGCTCTGTCTGAGGTGGGATTCGAACCCACACCTCCTGGGGAGACTGCGACCTGAACGCAACGCCTTAGACCGCTCCGCCATCCTGGCAACTGGTAATGCTCTCTTGAATGTGTTTGCTTTGTTCTTGCTTGGTACTTTCAATGGGCTCTGTCTGAGACGGGATTCGAACCCACGCCTCCTGGGGAGACTGCGACCTGAACGCAACGCCTTAGACCGCTCCGCCATCCTGGCACCTGGTAATGCTCTCTTTACTGTGTTTCCTATGTTCTTGCTTGGTACTTTCAATGGGCTCTATCTGAGGTGGGATTCGAACCCACGCCTCCTGGGGAGACTGCGACCTGAACGCAACGCCTTACACCGCTTCGCCATCCTGGCAACTGGTCATGCTCTCTTGACCGTGTTTCCTTTGTTATTGCTTGGTACTTTCAATGGGCTCTGTCTGAGGTGGGATTCGAACCCACGCCTCCTGGGGGGACTGCAACCTGAACGCAACGCCTTAGACCGCTCCGCCATCCTGGCACTTGGTAATGCTCTCTTGAATGTGTTTGCTTTGTTCTTGCTTGGTACTTTCAATGGGCTCTGTCTGAGGTGGGATTCAAACCCACGCCTCCTGGGGAGACTGCGACCTGAACGCAACGCCTTAGACCGCTCCGCCATCCTGGCAACTGGTAATGCTCTCTTGACTGTGTTTGCTTTGTTCTTGCTTGGTAGTTTCAATGGGCACTGTCTGAGGTGGGATTCGAACCCACGCCTCCTGGGGAGACTGCGACCTGAACGCAACGACTTAGACCGCTCTGCCATCCTGGCAACTGGTAATGCTCTCTTGACTGTGTTTGCTTTGTTCTTGCTTGGTAGTTTCAATGGGCACTGTCTGAGGTGGGATTCGAACCCACGCCTCCTGGGGAGACTGCGACCTGAACGCAACGCCTTAGACCGCTCCGCCATCCTGGCAACTGGTAATGCTCTCTTGACTGTGTTTGCTTTGTTCTTGCTTGGTACTTTCAATGGGCACTGTCTGAGGTGGGATTCGAACCCACGCCTCCTGGGGTGACTGCGACCTGAACGCAACGCCTTAGACCGCTCCGCCATCCTGGCACCTGGTAATGCTCTCTTGAATGTGTTTGCTTTGTTCTTGCTTGGTACTTTCAATGGGCTCTGTCTGAGGTGGGATTCGAACCCACGCCTCCTGGGGAGACTGCGACCTGAACGCAACGCCTTAGACCGCTCCGCCATCCTGGCACCTGGTAATGCTCTCTTGAATGTGTTTGCTTTGTTCTGGCTTGGTACTTTCAATGGGCTCTGTCTGAGGTGGGATTCGAACCCACGCCTCCTGGGGAGACTGCGACCTGAACTCAACACCTTAGACCGCTCCGCCATCCTGGCAACTGGTAATGCTCTCTTGACTGTGTTTGCTTTGTTCTTGCTTGGTAGTTTCAATGGGCACTGTCTGAGGTGGGATTCGAACCCACGCCTCCTGGGGAGACTGCGACCTGAACGCAACGCCTTAGACTGCTCTGCCATCCTGGCAACTGGTAATGCTCTCTTGACTGTGTTTGCTTTGTTCTTGCTTGGTAGTTTCAATGGGCACTGTCTGAGGTGGGATTCGAACCCACGCCTCCTGGGGAGACTGCGAACTGAACGCAACGCCTTAGACCGCTCCGCCATCCTGGCAACTGGTAATGCTCTCTTGACTGTGTTTGCTTTGTTCTTGCTTGGTACTTTCAATGGGCACTGTCTGAGGTGGGATTCGAACCCACGCCTCCTTGGGTGACTGCGACCTGAACGCAACGCCTTAGACCGCTCCGCCATCCTGGCACCTGGTAATGCTCTCTTGAATGTGTTTGCTTTGTTCTTGCTTGGTACTTTCAATGGGCTCTGTCTGAGGTGGGATTCGAACCCACGCCTCCTGGGGAGACTGCGACCTGAACGCAACGCCTTAGACCGCTCCGCCATCCTGGCACCTGGTAATGCTCTCTTGAATGTGTTTGCTTTGTTCTGGCTTGGTACTTTCAATGGGCTCTGTCTGAGGTGGGATTCGAACCCACGCCTCCTGGGGAGACTGCGACCTGAACTCAACACCTTAGACCGCTCCGCCGTCCTGGCAACTGGTAATGCTCTCTTGACTGTGTTTGCTTTGTTCTTGCTTGGTAGTTTCAATGGGCACTGTCTGAGGTGGGATTCGAACCCACGCCTCCTGGGGAGACTGCGACCTGAACGCAACGCCTTAGACCGCTCCGCCATCCTGGCAACTGGTAATGCTCTCTTGACTGTGTTTGCTTTGTTCTTGCTTGGTAGTTTCAATGGGCACTGTCTGAGGTGGGATTCGAACCCACGCCTCCTGGGGAGACTGCGACCTGAACGCAACGCCTTAGAGCGCTCCGCCATCCTGGCAACTGGTAATGCTCTCTTGACTGTGTTTGCTTTGTTCTTGCTTGGTACTTTCAATGGGCACTGTCTGAGGTGGGATTCGAACCCACGCCTCCTGGGGAGACTGCGACCTGAACGCAACGCCTTAGACCGCTCCGCCATCCTGGCACCTGGTAATGCTCTCTTGAATGTGTTTGCTTTGTTCTTGCTTGGTACTTTCAATGGGCTCTGTCTGAGGTGGGATTCGCACCCACGCCTCCTGGGGAGACTGCGACCTGAACGCAACGCCTTAGACAGCTCCGCCATCCTGGCACCTGGTAATGCTCTCTTTACTGTGTTTCCTATGTTCTTGCTTGGTACTTTCAATGGGCTCTATCTGAGGTGGGATTCGAACCCACGCCTCCTGGGGAGACTGCGACCTGAACGCAACGCCTTACACCGCTTCGCCATCCTGGCAACTGGTAATGCCCTCTTGACCGTGTTTCCTTTGTTATTGCTTGGTACTTTCAATGGGCTCTGTCTGAGGTGGGATTCGAACCCACGCCTCCTGGGGGGACTGCGACCTGAACGCAACGCCTTAGACCGCTCCGCCATCCTGGCACTTGGTAATGCTCTCTTGAATGTGTTTGCTTTGTTCTTGCTTGGTACTTTCAATGGGCTCTGTCTGAGGTGGGATTCGAACCCACGCCTCCTGGGGAGACTGCGACCTGAACGCAACGCCTTAGACCGCTCCGCCATCCTGGCAACTGGTAATGCTCTCTTGACTGTGTTTGCTTTGTTCTTGCTTGGTAGTTTCAATGGGCACTGTCTGAGGTGGGATTCGAACCCACGCCTCCTGGGGAGACTGCGACCTGAACGCAACGACTTAGACCGCTCTGCCATCCTGGCAACTGGTAATGCTCTCTTGACTGTGTTTGCTTTGTTCTTGCTTGGTAGTTTCAATGGGCACTGTCTGAGGTGGGATTCGAACCCACGCCTCCTGGGGAGACTGCGACCTGAACGCAACGCCTTAGAGCGCTCCGCCATCCTGGCAACTGGTAATGCTCTCTTGAATGTGTTTGCTTTGTTCTTGCTTGGTACTTTCAATGGGCTCTGTCTGAGGTGGGATTCGAACCCACGCCTCCTGGGGAGACTGCGACCTGAACGCAACGCCTTAGACCGCTCCGCCATCCTGGCACCTGGTAATGCTCTCTTGAATGTGTTTGCTTTTTTCCTGCTTGGTACTTTCAATGGGCTCTGTCTGAGGTGGGATTCGAACCCACGCCTCCTGGGGAGACTGCGACCTGAACGCAACGCCTTAGACCGCTCCGCCATCCAGGCACCTGGTAATGCTCTCTTGAATGTGTTTGCTTTGTTCTTGCTTGGTACTTTCAATGGGCTCTGTCTGAGGTGGGATTCGAACCCACACCTCCTGGGGAGACTGCGACCTGAAAGCAACGCCTTAGACCGCTCCGCCATCCTGGCAACTGGTAATGCTCTCTTGAATGTGTTTGCTTTGTTCTTGCTTGGTACTTTCAATGGGCTCTGTCTGAGGTGGGATTAGAACCCACGCCACCTGGTGAGACTGCGACCTGAACGCAACGCTTAAGACCGCTCCGCCATCCTGGCACCTGGTAATGCTCTCTTGAATGTGTTTGCTTTGTTCTTGCTTGGTACTTTCAATGGGCTCTGTCTGAGGTGGGATTCGAACCCACACCTCCTGGGGAGACTGCGACCTGAAAGTAACGCCTCAGACCGCTCCGCCATCCTGGCAACTGGTAATGCTCTCTTGAATGTGTTTGCTTTGTTCTTGCTTGGTACTTTCAATGGGCTCTGTCTGAGGTGGGATTCGAACCCACACCTCCTGGGGAGACTGCGACCTGAACGCAACGCCTTAGACCGCTCCGCCATCCTGGCAACTGGTAATGCTCTCTTGAATGTGTTTGCTTTGTTCTTGCTTGGTACTTTCAATGGGCTCTGTCTGAGACGGGATTCGAACCCACGCCTCCTGGGGAGACTGCGACCTGAACGCAACGCCTTAGACCGCTCCGCCATCCTGGCACCTGGTAATGCTCTCTTTACTGTGTTTCCTATGTTCTTGCTTGGTACTTTCAATGGGCTCTATCTGAGGTGGGATTCGAACCCACGCCTCCTGGGGAGACTGCGACCTGAACGCAACGCCTTACACCGCTTCGCCATCCTGGCAACTGGTCATGCTCTCTTGACCGTGTTTCCTTTGTTATTGCTTGGTACTTTCAATGGGCTCTGTCTGAGGTGGGATTCGAACCCACGCCTCCTGGGGGGACTGCAACCTGAACGCAACGCCTTAGACCGCTCCGCCATCCTGGCACTTGGTAATGCTCTCTTGAATGTGTTTGCTTTGTTCTTGCTTGGTACTTTCAATGGGCTCTGTCTGAGGTGGGATTCGAACCCACGCCTCCTGGGGAGACTGCGACCTGAACGCAACGCCTTAGACCGCTCCGCCATCCTGGCAACTGGTAATGCTCTCTTGACTGTGTTTGCTTTGTTCTTGCTTGGTAGTTTCAATGGGCACTGTCTGAGGTGGGATTCGAACCCACGCCTCCTGGGGAGACTGCGACCTGAACGCAACGACTTAGACCGCTCTGCCATCCTGGCAACTGGTAATGCTCTCTTGACTGTGTTTGCTTTGTTCTTGCTTGGTAGTTTCAATGGGCACTGTCTGAGGTGGGATTCGAACCCACGCCTCCTGGGGAGACTGCGACCTGAACGCAACGCCTTAGACCGCTCCGCCATCCTGGCAACTGGTAATGCTCTCTTGACTGTGTTTGCTTTGTTCTTGCTTGGTACTTTCAATGGGCACTGTCTGAGGTGGGATTCGAACCCACGCCTCCTGGGGTGACTGCGACCTGAATGCAACGCCTTAGACCGCTCCGCCATCCTGGCACCTGGTAATGCTCTCTTGAATGTGTTTGCTTTGTTCTTGCTTGGTACTTTCAATGGGCTCTGTCTGAGGTGGGATTCGAACCCACGCCTCCTGGGGAGACTGCGACCTGAACGCAACGCCTTAGACCGCTCCGCCATCCTGGCACCTGGTAATGCTCTCTTGAATGTGTTTGCTTTGTTCTGGCTTGGTACTTTCAATGGGCTCTGTCTGAGGTGGGATTCGAACCCACGCCTCCTGGGGAGACTGCGACCTGAACTCAACACCTTAGACCGCTCCGCCATCCTGGCAACTGGTAATGCTCTCTTGACTGTGTTTGCTTTGTTCTTGCTTGGTAGTTTCAATGGGCACTGTCTGAGGTGGGATTCGAACCCACGCCTCCTGGGGAGACTGCGACCTGAACGCAACGCCTTAGACTGCTCTGCCATCCTGGCAACTGGTAATGCTCTCTTGACTGTGTTTGCTTTGTTCTTGCTTGGTAGTTTCAATGGGCACTGTCTGAGGTGGGATTCGAACCCACGCCTCCTGGGGAGACTGCGAACTGAACGCAACGCCTTAGACCGCTCCGCCATCCTGGCAACTGGTAATGCTCTCTTGACTGTGTTTGCTTTGTTCTTGCTTGGTACTTTCAATGGGCACTGTCTGAGGTGGGATTCGAACCCACGCCTCCTGGGGTGACTGCGACCTGAACGCAACGCCTTAGACCGCTCCGCCATCCTGGCACCTGGTAATGCTCTCTTGAATGTGTTTGCTTTGTTCTTGCTTGGTACTTTCAATGGGCTCTGTCTGAGGTGGGATTCGAACCCACGCCTCCTGGGGAGACTGCGACCTGAACGCAACGCCTTAGACCGCTCCGCCATCCTGGCACCTGGTAATGCTCTCTTGAATGTGTTTGCTTTGTTCTGGCTTGGTACTTTCAATGGGCTCTGTCTGAGGTGGGATTCGAACCCACGCCTCCTGGGGAGACTGCGACCTGAACTCAACACCTTAGACCGCTCCGCCATCCTGGCAACTGGTAATGCTCTCTTGACTGTGTTTGCTTTGTTCTTGCTTGGTAGTTTCAATGGGCACTGTCTGAGGTGGGATTCGAACCCACGCCTCCTGGGGAGACTGCGACCTGAACGCAACGCCTTAGACCGCTCCGCCATCCTGGCAACTGGTAATGCTCTCTTGACTGTGTTTGCTTTGTTCTTGCTTGGTAGTTTCAATGGGCACTGTCTGAGGTGGGATTCGAACCCACGCCTCCTGGGGAGACTGCGACCTGAACGCAACGCCTTAGAGCGCTCCGCCATCCTGGCAACTGGTAATGCTCTCTTGACTGTGTTTGCTTTGTTCTTGCTTGGTACTTTCAATGGGCACTGTCTGAGGTGGGATTCGAACCCACGCCTCCTGGGGAGACTGCGACCTGAACGCAACGCCTTAGACCGCTCCGCCATCCTGGCACCTGGTAATGCTCTCTTGAATGTGTTTGCTTTGTTCTTGCTTGGTACTTTCAATGGGCTCTGTCTGAGGTGGGATTCGCACCCACGCCTCCTGGGGAGACTGCGACCTGAACGCAACGCCTTAGACAGCTCCGCCATCCTGGCACCTGGTAATGCTCTCTTTACTGTGTTTCCTATGTTCTTGCTTGGTACTTTCAATGGGCTCTATCTGAGGTGGGATTCGAACCCACGCCTCCTGGGGAGACTGCGACCTGAACGCAACGCCTTACACCGCTTCGCCATCCTGGCAACTGGTAATGCCCTCTTGACCGTGTTTCCTTTGTTATTGCTTGGTACTTTCAATGGGCTCTGTCTGAGGTGGGATTCGAACCCACGCCTCCTGGGGGGACTGCGACCTGAACGCAACGCCTTAGACCGCTCCGCCATCCTGGCAACTGGTAATGCTCTCTTGACTGTGTTTGCTTTGTTCTTGCTTGGTACTTTCAATGGGCACTGTCTGAGGTGGGATTCGAACCCACGCCTCCTGGGGTGACTGCGACCTGAACGCAACGCCTTAGACCGCTCCGCCATCCTGGCACCTGGTAATGCTCTCTTGAATGTGTTTGCTTTGTTCTTGCTTGGTACTTTCAATGGGCTCTGTCTGAGGTGGGATTCGAACCCACGCCTCCTGGGGAGACTGCGACCTGAACGCAACGCCTTAGACCGCTCCGCCATCCTGGCACTTGGTAATGCTCTCTTGAATGTGTTTGCTTTGTTCTTGCTTGGTACTTTCAATGGGCTCTGTCTGAGGTGGGATTCGAACCCACGCCTCCTGGGGAGACTGCGACCTGAACGCAACGACTTAGACCGCTCTGCCATCCTGGCAACTGGTAATGCTCTCTTGACTGTGTTTGCTTTGTTCTTGCTTGGTAGTTTCAATGTGCACTGTCTGAGGTGGGATTCGAACCCACGCCTCCTGGGGAGACTGCGACCTGAACGCAACGCCTTAGACCGCTCCGCCATCCTGGCAACTGGTAATGCTCTCTTGACTGTGTTTGCTTTGTTCTTGCTTGGTACTTTCAATGGGCACTGTCTGAGGTGGGATTCGAACCCACGCCTCCTGGGGTGACTGCGACCTGAACGCAACGCCTTAGACCGCTCCGCCATCCTGGCACCTGGTAATGCTCTCTTGAATGTGTTTGCTTTGTTCTTGCTTGGTACTTTCAATGGGCTCTGTCTGAGGTGGGATTCGAACCCACGCCTCCTGGGGAGACTGCGACCTGAACGCAACGCCTTAGACCGCTCCGCCATCCTGGCACCTGGTAATGCTCTCTTGAATGTGTTTGCTTTGTTCTGGCTTGGTACTTTCAATGGGCTCTGTCTGAGGTGGGATTCGAACCCACGCCTCCTGGGGAGACTGCGACCTGAACTCAACACCTTAGACCGCTCCGCCATCCTGGCAACTGGTAATGCTCTCTTGACTGTGTTTGCTTTGTTCTTGCTTGGTAGTTTCAATGGGCACTGTCTGAGGTGGGATTCGAACCCACGCCTCCTGGGGAGACTGCGACCTGAACGCAACGCCTTAGACTGCTCTGCCATCCTGGCAACTGGTAATGCTCTCTTGACTGTGTTTGCTTTGTTCTTGCTTGGTAGTTTCAATGGGCACTGTCTGAGGTGGGATTCGAACCCACGCCTCCTGGGGAGACTGCGAACTGAACGCAACGCCTTAGACCGCTCCGCCATCCTGGCAACTGGTAATGCTCTCTTGACTGTGTTTGCTTTGTTCTTGCTTGGTACTTTCAATGGGCACTGTCTGAGGTGGGATTCGAACCCACGCCTCCTGGGGAGACTGCGACCTGAACGCAACGCCTTAGACCGCTCCGCCATCCTGGCACCTGGTAATGCTCTCTTGAATGTGTTTGCTTTGTTCTTGCTTGGTACTTTCAATGGGCTCTGTCTGAGGTGGGATTCGAACCCACGCCTCCTGGGGAGTCTGCGACCTGAACGCAACGCCTTAGACCGCTTCGCCATCCTGGCAACTGGTAATGCTCTCTTGACCGTGTTTCCTTTGTTATTGCTTGGTACTTTCAATGGGCTCTGACTGAGGTGGGATTCGAACCCACACCTCCTGGGGAGACTGCGACCTGAACGCAACGCCTTAGACCGCTCCGCCATCCTGGCACCTGGTAATGCTTTCTTGAATGTGTTTGCTTTGTTCTTGCTTAGTACTTTCAATGGGCTCTGTCTGAGGTGGGATTAGAACCCACGCAACCTGGTGAGACTGCGACCTGAATGCAACGCTTAAGACCGCTCCGCCATCCTGGCACCTGGTAATGCTCTCTTGAATGTGTTTGCTTTGTTCTTGCTTGGTACTTTCAATGGGCTCTGTCTGAGGTGGGATTCGAACCCACGCCTCCTGGGGAGACTGCGACCTGAACGCAACGCCTTAGACCGCTCCACCATCCAGGCACCTGGTAATGCTCTCTTGAATGTGTTTGCTTTGTTCTTGCTTGGTACTTTCAATGGGCTCTGTCTGAGGTGGGATTCGAACCCACACCTCCTGGGGAGACTGCGACCTGAAAGCAACGCCTTAGACCGCTCCGCCATCCTGGCAACTGGTAATGCTCTCTTGAATGTGTTTGCTTTGTTCTTGCTTGGTACTTTCAATGGGCTCTGTCTGAGGCGGGATTCAAACCCACGCCTCCTGGGGAGACTGCGACCTGAACGCAGCGCCTTAGACCGCTCTGCCATCCTGGCAACTGGTAATGCTCTCTTGACTGTGTTTGCTTTGTTCTTGCTTGGTACTTTCAATGGGCTCTGTCTGAGGCGGGATTCGAACCCACGCCTCCTGGGGAAACTGCGACCTGAACGCAGCGCCTTAGACTGCTCCGCCATCCTGGCACCTGGTAATGCTCTCTTGAATGTGTTTGCTTTGTTCTTGCTTGGTACTTTCAATGGGCTCTGTCTGAGGTGGAATTCGAACCCACGCCTCCTGGGGAGACTGCGACCTGAACGCAACGCCTTAGACCTTTCCGCCATCCTGGCACCTGGTAATGCTCTCTTTACTGTGTTTCCTATGTTCTTGCTTGGTACTTTCAATGGGCTCTGTCTGAGGTGGGATTCGAACCCACGCCTCCTGGGGAGACTGCGACCTGAACGCAACGCCTTACACCGCTTCGCCATCCTGGCAACTGGTAATGCTCTCTTGACCGTGTTTCCTTTGTTATTGCTTGGTACTTTCAATGGGCTCTGTCTGAGGTGGGATTCGAACCCACACCTCCTGGGGAGACTGCGACCTGAACGCAACGCCTTAGACCGCTCCGCCATCCTGGCACCTGGTAATGCTCTCTTGAATGTGTTTGCTTTGTTCTTGCTTGGTACTTTCAATGGGCTCTGTCTGAGGTGGGATTAGAACCCACGCCTCCTGGGGAGACTGCGACCTGAACGCAACGCCTTAGACCGCTCCGCCATCCTGGCACCTGGTAATGCTCTCTTGAATGTGTTTGCTTTGTTCTTGCTTGGTACTTTCAATGGGCTCTGTCTGAGGTGGGATTCGAACCCACGCCTCCTGGGGAGACTGCGACCTGTACGCAACGCCTTAGACCGCTCCGCCATCCTGGCACCTGGTAATGCTCTCTTGAATGTGTTTGCTTTGTTCTGGCTTGGTACTTTCAATGGGCTCTGTCTGAGGTGGGATTCGAACCCACGCCTCCTGGGGAGACTGCGACCTGAACTCAACACCTTAGACCGCTCCGCCATCCTGGCAACTGGTAATGCTCTCTTGACTGTGTTTGCTTTGTTCTTGCTTGGTACTTTCAATGGGCACTGTCTGAGGTGGGATTCGAACCCACGCCTACTGGGGAGACTGCGACCTGAACGCAACGCCTTAGACCGCTCCGCCATCCTGGCAGCTGGTAATGCTCTCTTGACTGTGTTTGCTTTGTACTTTCAATGGGCTCTGTCTGAGGTGGGATTCGAACCCACACCTCCTGGGGAGACTGCGACCTGAAAGCAACGCCTTAGACCGCTCCGCCATCCTGGCAACTGGTAATGCTCTCTTGAATGTGTTTGCTTTGTTCTTGCTTGGTACTTTCAATGGGCTCTGTCTGAGGTGGGATTCGAACCCACACCTCCTGGGGAGACTGCGACCTGAACGCAACGCCTTAGACCGCTCCGCCATCCTGGCAACTGGTAATGCTCTCTTGAATGTGTTTGCTTTGTTCTTGCTTGGTACTTTCAATGGGCTCTGTCTGAGACGGGATTCGAACCCACGCCTCCTGGGGAGACTGCGACCTGAACGCAACACCTTAGACCGCTCCGCCATCCTGGCAACTGGTAATGCTCTCTTGACTGTCTTTGCTTTGTTCTTGCTTGGTACTTTCAATGGGCTCTGTCTGAGGTGGGATTCGAACCCACACCTCCTGGGGAGACTGCGACCTGAAAGTAACGCCTCAGACCGCTCCGCCATCCTGGCAACTGGTAATGCTCTCTTGAATGTGTTTGCTTTGTTCTTGCTTGGTACTTTCAATGGGCTCTGTCTGAGGTGGGATTCGAACCCACACCTCCTGGGGAGACTGCGACCTGAACGCAACGCCTTAGACCGCTCCGCCATCCTGGCAACTGGTAATGCTCTCTTGAATGTGTTTGCTTTGTTCTTGCTTGGTACTTTCAATGGGCTCTGTCTGAGACGGGATTCGAACCCACGCCTCCTGGGGAGACTGCGACCTGAACGCAACGCCTTAGACCGCTCCGCCATCCTGGCACCTGGTAATGCTCTCTTTACTGTGTTTCCTATGTTCTTGCTTGGTACTTTCAATGGGCTCTATCTGAGGTGGGATTCGAACCCACGCCTCCTGGGGAGACTGCGACCTGAACGCAACGCCTTACACCGCTTCGCCATCCTGGCAACTGGTCATGCTCTCTTGACCGTGTTTCCTTTGTTATTGCTTGGTACTTTCAATGGGCTCTGTCTGAGGTGGGATTCGAACCCACGCCTCCTGGGGGGACTGCAACCTGAACGCAACGCCTTAGACCGCTCCGCCATCCTGGCACTTGGTAATGCTCTCTTGAATGTGTTTGCTTTGTTCTTGCTTGGTACTTTCAATGGGCTCTGTCTGAGGTGGGATTCGAACCCACGCCTCCTGGGGAGACTGCGACCTGAACGCAACGCCTTAGACCGCTCCGCCATCCTGGCAACTGGTAATGCTCTCTTGACTGTGTTTGCTTTGTTCTTGCTTGGTAGTTTCAATGGGCACTGTCTGAGGTGGGATTCGAACCCACGCCTCCTGGGGAGACTGCGACCTGAACGCAACGACTTAGACCGCTCTGCCATCCTGGCAACTGGTAATGCTCTCTTGACTGTGTTTGCTTTGTTCTTGCTTGGTAGTTTCAATGGGCACTGTCTGAGGTGGGATTCGAACCCACGCCTCCTGGGGAGACTGCGACCTGAACGCAACGCCTTAGACCGCTCCGCCATCCTGGCAACTGGTAATGCTCTCTTGACTGTGTTTGCTTTGTTCTTGCTTGGTACTTTCAATGGGCACTGTCTGAGGTGGGATTCGAACCCACGCCTCCTGGGGTGACTGCGACCTGAATGCAACGCCTTAGACCGCTCCGCCATCCTGGCACCTGGTAATGCTCTCTTGAATGTGTTTGCTTTGTTCTTGCTTGGTACTTTCAATGGGCTCTGTCTGAGGTGGGATTCGAACCCACGCCTCCTGGGGAGACTGCGACCTGAACGCAACGCCTTAGACCGCTCCGCCATCCTGGCACCTGGTAATGCTCTCTTGAATGTGTTTGCTTTGTTCTGGCTTGGTACTTTCAATGGGCTCTGTCTGAGGTGGGATTCGAACCCACGCCTCCTGGGGAGACTGCGACCTGAACTCAACACCTTAGACCGCTCCGCCATCCTGGCAACTGGTAATGCTCTCTTGACTGTGTTTGCTTTGTTCTTGCTTGGTAGTTTCAATGGGCACTGTCTGAGGTGGGATTCGAACCCACGCCTCCTGGGGAGACTGCGACCTGAACGCAACGCCTTAGACTGCTCTGCCATCCTGGCAACTGGTAATGCTCTCTTGACTGTGTTTGCTTTGTTCTTGCTTGGTAGTTTCAATGGGCACTGTCTGAGGTGGGATTCGAACCCACGCCTCCTGGGGAGACTGCGAACTGAACGCAACGCCTTAGACCGCTCCGCCATCCTGGCAACTGGTAATGCTCTCTTGACTGTGTTTGCTTTGTTCTTGCTTGGTACTTTCAATGGGCACTGTCTGAGGTGGGATTCGAACCCACGCCTCCTGGGGTGACTGCGACCTGAACGCAACGCCTTAGACCGCTCCGCCATCCTGGCACCTGGTAATGCTCTCTTGAATGTGTTTGCTTTGTTCTTGCTTGGTACTTTCAATGGGCTCTGTCTGAGGTGGGATTCAAACCCACGCCTCCTGGGGAGACTGCGACCTGAACGCAACGCCTTAGAGCGCTCCGCCATCCTGGCAACTGGTAATGCTCTCTTGACTGTGTTTGCTTTGTTCTTGCTTGGTACTTTCAATGGGCACTGTCTGAGGTGGGATTCGAACCCACGCCTCCTGGGGAGACTGCGACCTGAACGCAACGCCTTAGACCGCTCCGCCATCCTGGCACCTGGTAATGCTCTCTTGAATGTGTTTGCTTTGTTCTTGCTTGGTACTTTCAATGGGCTCTGTCTGAGGTGGGATTCGCACCCACGCCTCCTGGGGAGACTGCGACCTGAACGCAACGCCTTAGACAGCTCCGCCATCCTGGCACCTGGTAATGCTCTCTTTACTGTGTTTCCTATGTTCTTGCTTGGTACTTTCAATGGGCTCTATCTGAGGTGGGATTCGAACCCACGCCTCCTGGGGAGACTGCGACCTGAACGCAACGCCTTACACCGCTTCGCCATCCTGGCAACTGGTAATGCCCTCTTGACCGTGTTTCCTTTGTTATTGCTTGGTACTTTCAATGGGCTCTGTCTGAGGTGGGATTCGAACCCACGCCTCCTGGGGGGACTGCGACCTGAACGCAACGCCTTAGACCGCTCCGCCATCCTGGCAACTGGTAATGCTCTCTTGACTGTGTTTGCTTTGTTCTTGCTTGGTACTTTCAATGGGCACTGTCTGAGGTGGGATTCGAACCCACGCCTCCTGGGGAGACTGCGACCTGAACGCAACGCCTTAGACCGCTCCGCCATCCTGGCAACTGGTAATGCTCTCTTGACTGTGTTTGCTTTGTTCTTGCTTGGTAGTTTCAATGGGCACTGTCTGAGGTGGGATTCGAACCCACGCCTCCTGGGGAGACTGCGACCTGAACGCAACGACTTAGACCGCTCTGCCATCCTGGCAACTGGTAATGCTCTCTTGACTGTGTTTGCTTTGTTCTTGCTTGGTAGTTTCAATGGGCACTGTCTGAGGTGGGATTCGAACCCACGCCTCCTGGGGAGACTGCGACCTGAACGCAACGCCTTAGACCGCTCCGCCATCCTGGCAACTGGTAATGCTCTCTTGACTGTGTTTGCTTTGTTCTTGCTTGGTACTTTCAATGGGCACTGTCTGAGGTGGGATTCGAACCCACGCCTCCTGGGGTGACTGCGACCTGAATGCAACGCCTTAGACCGCTCCGCCATCCTGGCACCTGGTAATGCTCTCTTGAATGTGTTTGCTTTGTTCTTGCTTGGTACTTTCAATGGGCTCTGTCTGAGGTGGGATTCGAACCCACGCCTCCTGGGGAGACTGCGACCTGAACGCAACGCCTTAGACCGCTCCGCCATCCTGGCACCTGGTAATGCTCTCTTGAATGTGTTTGCTTTGTTCTGGCTTGGTACTTTCAATGGGCTCTGTCTGAGGTGGGATTCGAACCCACGCCTCCTGGGGAGACTGCGACCTGAACTCAACACCTTAGACCGCTCCGCCATCCTGGCAACTGGTAATGCTCTCTTGACTGTGTTTGCTTTGTTCTTGCTTGGTAGTTTCAATGGGCACTGTCTGAGGTGGGATTCGAACCCACGCCTCCTGGGGAGACTGCGACCTGAACGCAACGCCTTAGACTGCTCTGCCATCCTGGCAACTGGTAATGCTCTCTTGACTGTGTTTGCTTTGTTCTTGCTTGGTAGTTTCAATGGGCACTGTCTGAGGTGGGATTCGAACCCACGCCTCCTGGGGAGACTGCGAACTGAACGCAACGCCTTAGACCGCTCCGCCATCCTGGCAACTGGTAATGCTCTCTTGACTGTGTTTGCTTTGTTCTTGCTTGGTACTTTCAATGGGCACTGTCTGAGGTGGGATTCGAACCCACGCCTCCTGGGGTGACTGCGACCTGAACGCAACGCCTTAGACCGCTCCGCCATCCTGGCACCTGGTAATGCTCTCTTGAATGTGTTTGCTTTGTTCTTGCTTGGTACTTTCAATGGGCTCTGTCTGAGGTGGGATTCGAACCCACGCCTCCTGGGGAGACTGCGACCTGAACGCAACGCCTTAGACCGCTCCGCCATCCTGGCACCTGGTAATGCTCTCTTGAATGTGTTTGCTTTGTTCTGGCTTGGTACTTTCAATGGGCTCTGTCTGAGGTGGGATTCGAACCCACGCCTCCTGGGGAGACTGCGACCTGAACTCAACACCTTAGACCGCTCCGCCATCCTGGCAACTGGTAATGCTCTCTTGACTGTGTTTGCTTTGTTCTTGCTTGGTAGTTTCAATGGGCACTGTCTGAGGTGGGATTCGAACCCACGCCTCCTGGGGAGACTGCGACCTGAACGCAACGCCTTAGACCGCTCCGCCATCCTGGCAACTGGTAATGCTCTCTTGACTGTGTTTGCTTTGTTCTTGCTTGGTAGTTTCAATGGGCACTGTCTGAGGTGGGATTCGAACCCACGCCTCCTGGGGAGACTGCGACCTGAACGCAACGCCTTAGAGCGCTCCGCCATCCTGGCAACTGGTAATGCTCTCTTGACTGTGTTTGCTTTGTTCTTGCTTGGTACTTTCAATGGGCACTGTCTGAGGTGGGATTCGAACCCACGCCTCCTGGGGAGACTGCGACCTGAACGCAACGCCTTAGACCGCTCCGCCATCCTGGCACCTGGTAATGCTCTCTTGAATGTGTTTGCTTTGTTCTTGCTTGGTACTTTCAATGGGCTCTGTCTGAGGTGGGATTCGCACCCACGCCTCCTGGGGAGACTGCGACCTGAACGCAACGCCTTAGACAGCTCCGCCATCCTGGCACCTGGTAATGCTCTCTTTACTGTGTTTCCTATGTTCTTGCTTGGTACTTTCAATGGGCTCTATCTGAGGTGGGATTCGAACCCACGCCTCCTGGGGAGACTGCGACCTGAACGCAACGCCTTACACCGCTTCGCCATCCTGGCAACTGGTAATGCCCTCTTGACCGTGTTTCCTTTGTTATTGCTTGGTACTTTCAATGGGCTCTGTCTGAGGTGGGATTCGAACCCACGCCTCCTGGGGGGACTGCGACCTGAACGCAACGCCTTAGACCGCTCCGCCATCCTGGCAACTGGTAATGCTCTCTTGACTGTGTTTGCTTTGTTCTTGCTTGGTACTTTCAATGGGCACTGTCTGAGGTGGGATTCGAACCCACGCCTCCTGGGGTGACTGCGACCTGAACGCAACGCCTTAGACCGCTCCGCCATCCTGGCACCTGGTAATGCTCTCTTGAATGTGTTTGCTTTGTTCTTGCTTGGTACTTTCAATGGGCTCTGTCTGAGGTGGGATTCGAACCCACGCCTCCTGGGGAGACTGCGACCTGAACGCAACGCCTTAGACCGCTCCGCCATCCTGGCACTTGGTAATGCTCTCTTGAATGTGTTTGCTTTGTTCTTGCTTGGTACTTTCAATGGGCTCTGTCTGAGGTGGGATTCGAACCCACGCCTCCTGGGGAGACTGCGACCTGAACGCAACGACTTAGACCGCTCTGCCATCCTGGCAACTGGTAATGCTCTCTTGACTGTGTTTGCTTTGTTCTTGCTTGGTAGTTTCAATGTGCACTGTCTGAGGTGGGATTCGAACCCACGCCTCCTGGGGAGACTGCGACCTGAACGCAACGCCTTAGACCGCTCCGCCATCCTGGCAACTGGTAATGCTCTCTTGACTGTGTTTGCTTTGTTCTTGCTTGGTACTTTCAATGGGCACTGTCTGAGGTGGGATTCGAACCCACGCCTCCTGGGGTGACTGCGACCTGAACGCAACGCCTTAGACCGCTCCGCCATCCTGGCACCTGGTAATGCTCTCTTGAATGTGTTTGCTTTGTTCTTGCTTGGTACTTTCAATGGGCTCTGTCTGAGGTGGGATTCGAACCCACGCCTCCTGGGGAGACTGCGACCTGAACGCAACGCCTTAGACCGCTCCGCCATCCTGGCACCTGGTAATGCTCTCTTGAATGTGTTTGCTTTGTTCTGGCTTGGTACTTTCAATGGGCTCTGTCTGAGGTGGGATTCGAACCCACGCCTCCTGGGGAGACTGCGACCTGAACTCAACACCTTAGACCGCTCCGCCATCCTGGCAACTGGTAATGCTCTCTTGACTGTGTTTGCTTTGTTCTTGCTTGGTAGTTTCAATGGGCACTGTCTGAGGTGGGATTCGAACCCACGCCTCCTGGGGAGACTGCGACCTGAACGCAACGCCTTAGACTGCTCTGCCATCCTGGCAACTGGTAATGCTCTCTTGACTGTGTTTGCTTTGTTCTTGCTTGGTAGTTTCAATGGGCACTGTCTGAGGTGGGATTCGAACCCACGCCTCCTGGGGAGACTGCGAACTGAACGCAACGCCTTAGACCGCTCCGCCATCCTGGCAACTGGTAATGCTCTCTTGACTGTGTTTGCTTTGTTCTTGCTTGGTACTTTCAATGGGCACTGTCTGAGGTGGGATTCGAACCCACGCCTCCTGGGGAGACTGCGACCTGAACGCAACGCCTTAGACCGCTCCGCCATCCTGGCACCTGGTAATGCTCTCTTGAATGTGTTTGCTTTGTTCTTGCTTGGTACTTTCAATGGGCTCTGTCTGAGGTGGGATTCGAACCCACGCCTCCTGGGGAGTCTGCGACCTGAACGCAACGCCTTAGACCGCTTCGCCATCCTGGCAACTGGTAATGCTCTCTTGACCGTGTTTCCTTTGTTATTGCTTGGTACTTTCAATGGGCTCTGACTGAGGTGGGATTCGAACCCACACCTCCTGGGGAGACTGCGACCTGAACGCAACGCCTTAGACCGCTCCGCCATCCTGGCACCTGGTAATGCTTTCTTGAATGTGTTTGCTTTGTTCTTGCTTAGTACTTTCAATGGGCTCTGTCTGAGGTGGGATTAGAACCCACGCAACCTGGTGAGACTGCGACCTGAATGCAACGCTTAAGACCGCTCCGCCATCCTGGCACCTGGTAATGCTCTCTTGAATGTGTTTGCTTTGTTCTTGCTTGGTACTTTCAATGGGCTCTGTCTGAGGTGGGATTCGAACCCACGCCTCCTGGGGAGACTGCGACCTGAACGCAACGCCTTAGACCGCTCCACCATCCAGGCACCTGGTAATGCTCTCTTGAATGTGTTTGCTTTGTTCTTGCTTGGTACTTTCAATGGGCTCTGTCTGAGGTGGGATTCGAACCCACACCTCCTGGGGAGACTGCGACCTGAAAGCAACGCCTTAGACCGCTCCGCCATCCTGGCAACTGGTAATGCTCTCTTGAATGTGTTTGCTTTGTTCTTGCTTGGTACTTTCAATGGGCTCTGTCTGAGGCGGGATTCAAACCCACGCCTCCTGGGGAGACTGCGACCTGAACGCAGCGCCTTAGACCGCTCTGCCATCCTGGCAACTGGTAATGCTCTCTTGACTGTGTTTGCTTTGTTCTTGCTTGGTACTTTCAATGGGCTCTGTCTGAGGCGGGATTCGAACCCACGCCTCCTGGGGAAACTGCGACCTGAACGCAGCGCCTTAGACTGCTCCGCCATCCTGGCACCTGGTAATGCTCTCTTGAATGTGTTTGCTTTGTTCTTGCTTGGTACTTTCAATGGGCTCTGTCTGAGGTGGAATTCGAACCCACGCCTCCTGGGGAGACTGCGACCTGAACGCAACGCCTTAGACCTTTCCGCCATCCTGGCACCTGGTAATGCTCTCTTTACTGTGTTTCCTATGTTCTTGCTTGGTACTTTCAATGGGCTCTGTCTGAGGTGGGATTCGAACCCACGCCTCCTGGGGAGACTGCGACCTGAACGCAACGCCTTACACCGCTTCGCCATCCTGGCAACTGGTAATGCTCTCTTGACCGTGTTTCCTTTGTTATTGCTTGGTACTTTCAATGGGCTCTGTCTGAGGTGGGATTCGAACCCACACCTCCTGGGGAGACTGCGACCTGAACGCAACGCCTTAGACCGCTCCGCCATCCTGGCACCTGGTAATGCTCTCTTGAATGTGTTTGCTTTGTTCTTGCTTGGTACTTTCAATGGGCTCTGTCTGAGGTGGGATTAGAACCCACGCCTCCTGGGGAGACTGCGACCTGAACGCAACGCCTTAGACCGCTCCGCCATCCTGGCACCTGGTAATGCTCTCTTGAATGTGTTTGCTTTGTTCTTGCTTGGTACTTTCAATGGGCTCTGTCTGAGGTGGGATTCGAACCCACGCCTCCTGGGGAGACTGCGACCTGTACGCAACGCCTTAGACCGCTCCGCCATCCTGGCACCTGGTAATGCTCTCTTGAATGTGTTTGCTTTGTTCTGGCTTGGTACTTTCAATGGGCTCTGTCTGAGGTGGGATTCGAACCCACGCCTCCTGGGGAGACTGCGACCTGAACTCAACACCTTAGACCGCTCCGCCATCCTGGCAACTGGTAATGCTCTCTTGACTGTGTTTGCTTTGTTCTTGCTTGGTACTTTCAATGGGCACTGTCTGAGGTGGGATTCGAACCCACGCCTACTGGGGAGACTGCGACCTGAACGCAACGCCTTAGACCGCTCCGCCATCCTGGCAGCTGGTAATGCTCTCTTGACTGTGTTTGCTTTGTACTTTCAATGGGCTCTGTCTGAGGTGGGATTCGAACCCACACCTCCTGGGGAGACTGCGACCTGAAAGCAACGCCTTAGACCGCTCCGCCATCCTGGCAACTGGTAATGCTCTCTTGAATGTGTTTGCTTTGTTCTTGCTTGGTACTTTCAATGGGCTCTGTCTGAGGTGGGATTCGAACCCACACCTCCTGGGGAGACTGCGACCTGAACGCAACGCCTTAGACCGCTCCGCCATCCTGGCAACTGGTAATGCTCTCTTGAATGTGTTTGCTTTGTTCTTGCTTGGTACTTTCAATGGGCTCTGTCTGAGACGGGATTCGAACCCACGCCTCCTGGGGAGACTGCGACCTGAACGCAACACCTTAGACCGCTCCGCCATCCTGGCAACTGGTAATGCTCTCTTGACTGTCTTTGCTTTGTTCTTGCTTGGTACTTTCAATGGGCTCTGTCTGAGGTGGGATTCGAACCCACACCTCCTGGGGAGACTGCGACCTGAAAGTAACGCCTCAGACCGCTCCGCCATCCTGGCAACTGGTAATGCTCTCTTGAATGTGTTTGCTTTGTTCTTGCTTGGTACTTTCAATGGGCTCTGTCTGAGGTGGGATTCGAACCCACACCTCCTGGGGAGACTGCGACCTGAACGCAACGCCTTAGACCGCTCCGCCATCCTGGCAACTGGTAATGCTCTCTTGAATGTGTTTGCTTTGTTCTTGCTTGGTACTTTCAATGGGCTCTGTCTGAGACGGGATTCGAACCCACGCCTCCTGGGGAGACTGCGACCTGAACGCAACGCCTTAGACCGCTCCGCCATCCTGGCACCTGGTAATGCTCTCTTTACTGTGTTTCCTATGTTCTTGCTTGGTACTTTCAATGGGCTCTATCTGAGGTGGGATTCGAACCCACGCCTCCTGGGGAGACTGCGACCTGAACGCAACGCCTTACACCGCTTCGCCATCCTGGCAACTGGTCATGCTCTCTTGACCGTGTTTCCTTTGTTATTGCTTGGTACTTTCAATGGGCTCTGTCTGAGGTGGGATTCGAACCCACGCCTCCTGGGGGGACTGCAACCTGAACGCAACGCCTTAGACCGCTCCGCCATCCTGGCACTTGGTAATGCTCTCTTGAATGTGTTTGCTTTGTTCTTGCTTGGTACTTTCAATGGGCTCTGTCTGAGGTGGGATTCGAACCCACGCCTCCTGGGGAGACTGCGACCTGAACGCAACGCCTTAGACCGCTCCGCCATCCTGGCAACTGGTAATGCTCTCTTGACTGTGTTTGCTTTGTTCTTGCTTGGTAGTTTCAATGGGCACTGTCTGAGGTGGGATTCGAACCCACGCCTCCTGGGGAGACTGCGACCTGAACGCAACGACTTAGACCGCTCTGCCATCCTGGCAACTGGTAATGCTCTCTTGACTGTGTTTGCTTTGTTCTTGCTTGGTAGTTTCAATGGGCACTGTCTGAGGTGGGATTCGAACCCACGCCTCCTGGGGAGACTGCGACCTGAACGCAACGCCTTAGACCGCTCCGCCATCCTGGCAACTGGTAATGCTCTCTTGACTGTGTTTGCTTTGTTCTTGCTTGGTACTTTCAATGGGCACTGTCTGAGGTGGGATTCGAACCCACGCCTCCTGGGGTGACTGCGACCTGAATGCAACGCCTTAGACCGCTCCGCCATCCTGGCACCTGGTAATGCTCTCTTGAATGTGTTTGCTTTGTTCTTGCTTGGTACTTTCAATGGGCTCTGTCTGAGGTGGGATTCGAACCCACGCCTCCTGGGGAGACTGCGACCTGAACGCAACGCCTTAGACCGCTCCGCCATCCTGGCACCTGGTAATGCTCTCTTGAATGTGTTTGCTTTGTTCTGGCTTGGTACTTTCAATGGGCTCTGTCTGAGGTGGGATTCGAACCCACGCCTCCTGGGGAGACTGCGACCTGAACTCAACACCTTAGACCGCTCCGCCATCCTGGCAACTGGTAATGCTCTCTTGACTGTGTTTGCTTTGTTCTTGCTTGGTAGTTTCAATGGGCACTGTCTGAGGTGGGATTCGAACCCACGCCTCCTGGGGAGACTGCGACCTGAACGCAACGCCTTAGACTGCTCTGCCATCCTGGCAACTGGTAATGCTCTCTTGACTGTGTTTGCTTTGTTCTTGCTTGGTAGTTTCAATGGGCACTGTCTGAGGTGGGATTCGAACCCACGCCTCCTGGGGAGACTGCGAACTGAACGCAACGCCTTAGACCGCTCCGCCATCCTGGCAACTGGTAATGCTCTCTTGACTGTGTTTGCTTTGTTCTTGCTTGGTACTTTCAATGGGCACTGTCTGAGGTGGGATTCGAACCCACGCCTCCTGGGGTGACTGCGACCTGAACGCAACGCCTTAGACCGCTCCGCCATCCTGGCACCTGGTAATGCTCTCTTGAATGTGTTTGCTTTGTTCTTGCTTGGTACTTTCAATGGGCTCTGTCTGAGGTGGGATTCAAACCCACGCCTCCTGGGGAGACTGCGACCTGAACGCAACGCCTTAGAGCGCTCCGCCATCCTGGCAACTGGTAATGCTCTCTTGACTGTGTTTGCTTTGTTCTTGCTTGGTACTTTCAATGGGCACTGTCTGAGGTGGGATTCGAACCCACGCCTCCTGGGGAGACTGCGACCTGAACGCAACGCCTTAGACCGCTCCGCCATCCTGGCACCTGGTAATGCTCTCTTGAATGTGTTTGCTTTGTTCTTGCTTGGTACTTTCAATGGGCTCTGTCTGAGGTGGGATTCGCACCCACGCCTCCTGGGGAGACTGCGACCTGAACGCAACGCCTTAGACAGCTCCGCCATCCTGGCACCTGGTAATGCTCTCTTTACTGTGTTTCCTATGTTCTTGCTTGGTACTTTCAATGGGCTCTATCTGAGGTGGGATTCGAACCCACGCCTCCTGGGGAGACTGCGACCTGAACGCAACGCCTTACACCGCTTCGCCATCCTGGCAACTGGTAATGCCCTCTTGACCGTGTTTCCTTTGTTATTGCTTGGTACTTTCAATGGGCTCTGTCTGAGGTGGGATTCGAACCCACGCCTCCTGGGGGGACTGCGACCTGAACGCAACGCCTTAGACCGCTCCGCCATCCTGGCAACTGGTAATGCTCTCTTGACTGTGTTTGCTTTGTTCTTGCTTGGTACTTTCAATGGGCACTGTCTGAGGTGGGATTCGAACCCACGCCTCCTGGGGTGACTGCGACCTGAACGCAACGCCTTAGACCGCTCCGCCATCCTGGCACCTGGTAATGCTCTCTTGAATGTGTTTGCTTTGTTCTTGCTTGGTACTTTCAATGGGCTCTGTCTGAGGTGGGATTCGAACCCACGCCTCCTGGGGAGACTGCGACCTGAACGCAACGCCTTAGACCGCTCCGCCATCCTGGCACTTGGTAATGCTCTCTTGAATGTGTTTGCTTTGTTCTTGCTTGGTACTTTCAATGGGCTCTGTCTGAGGTGGGATTCGAACCCACGCCTCCTGGGGAGACTGCGACCTGAACGCAACGCCTTAGACCGCTCCGCCATCCTGGCAACTGGTAATGCCCTCTTGACCGTGTTTCCTTTGTTATTGCTTGGTACTTTCAATGGGCTCTGTCTGAGGTGGGATTCGAACCCACGCCTCCTGGGGGGACTGCGACCTGAACGCAACGCCTTAGACCGCTCCGCCATCCTGGCAACTGGTAATGCTCTCTTGACTGTGTTTGCTTTGTTCTTGCTTGGTACTTTCAATGGGCACTGTCTGAGGTGGGATTCGAACCCACGCCTCCTGGGGTGACTGCGACCTGAACGCAACGCCTTAGACCGCTCCGCCATCCTGGCACCTGGTAATGCTCTCTTGAATGTGTTTGCTTTGTTCTTGCTTGGTACTTTCAATGGGCTCTGTCTGAGGTGGGATTCGAACCCACGCCTCCTGGGGAGACTGCGACCTGAACGCAACGCCTTAGACCGCTCCGCCATCCTGGCACTTGGTAATGCTCTCTTGAATGTGTTTGCTTTGTTCTTGCTTGGTACTTTCAATGGGCTCTGTCTGAGGTGGGATTCGAACCCACGCCTCCTGGGGAGACTGCGACCTGAACGCAACGCCTTAGACCGCTCCGCCATCCTGGCAACTGGTAATGCTCTCTTGACTGTGTTTGCTTTGTTCTTGCTTGGTAGTTTAAATGGGCACTGTCTGAGGTGGGATTCGAACCCACGCCTCCTGGGGAGACTGCGACCTGAACGCAACGACTTAGACCGCTCTGCCATCCTGGCAACTGGTAATGCTCTCTTGACTGTGTTTGCTTTGTTCTTGCTTGGTAGTTTCAATGGGCACTGTCTGAGGTGGGATTCGAACCCACGCCTCCTGGGGAGACTGCGACCTGAACGCAACGCCTTAGACCGCTCCGCCATCCTGGCAGCTGGTAATGCTCTCTTGACTGTGTTTGCTTTGTACTTTCAATGGGCTCTGTCTGAGGTGGGATTCGAACCCACACCTCCTGGGGAGACTGCGACCTGTACGCAACGCCTTAGACCGCTCCGCCATCCTGGCACCTGGTAATGCTCTCTTGAATGTGTTTGCTTTGTTCTGGCTTGGTACTTTCAATGGGCTCTGTCTGAGGTGGGATTCGAACCCACGCCTCCTGGGGAGACTGCGACCTGAACTCAACACCTTAGACCGCTCCGCCATCCTGGCAACTGGTAATGCTCTCTTGACTGTGTTTGCTTTGTTCTTGCTTGGTACTTTCAATGGGCACTGTCTGAGGTGGGATTCGAACCCACGCCTACTGGGGAGACTGCGACCTGAACGCAACGCCTTAGACCGCTCCGCCATCCTGGCAGCTGGTAATGCTCTCTTGACTGTGTTTGCTTTGTACTTTCAATGGGCTCTGTCTGAGGTGGG
This sequence comes from Idiotropiscis lumnitzeri, assembly GCF_059441095.1. Taxonomy (NCBI): domain Eukaryota; kingdom Metazoa; phylum Chordata; class Actinopteri; order Syngnathiformes; family Syngnathidae; genus Idiotropiscis; species Idiotropiscis lumnitzeri. The sequence goes on along the minus strand of NW_028283761.1, from coordinate 49,487 downwards.
ATTCGAACCCACACCTCCTGGGGAGACTGCGACCTGAAAGCAACGCCTTAGACCGCTCCGCCATCCTGGCAACTGGTAATGCTCTCTTGAATGTGTTTGCTTTGTTCTTGCTTGGTACTTTCAATGGGCTCTGTCTGAGGTGGGATTCGAACCCACACCTCCTGGGGAGACTGCGACCTGAACGCAACGCCTTAGACCGCTCCGCCATCCTGGCAACTGGTAATGCTCTCTTGAATGTGTTTGCTTTGTTCTTGCTTGGTACTTTCAATGGGCTCTGTCTGAGACGGGATTCGAACCCACGCCTCCTGGGGAGACTGCGACCTGAACGCAACACCTTAGACCGCTCCGCCATCCTGGCAACTGGTAATGCTCTCTTGACTGTCTTTGCTTTGTTCTTGCTTGGTACTTTCAATGGGCTCTGTCTGAGGTGGGATTCGAACCCACACCTCCTGGGGAGACTGCGACCTGAAAGTAACGCCTCAGACCGCTCCGCCATCCTGGCAACTGGTAATGCTCTCTTGAATGTGTTTGCTTTGTTCTTGCTTGGTACTTTCAATGGGCTCTGTCTGAGGTGGGATTCGAACCCACACCTCCTGGGGAGACTGCGACCTGAACGCAACGCCTTAGACCGCTCCGCCATCCTGGCAACTGGTAATGCTCTCTTGAATGTGTTTGCTTTGTTCTTGCTTGGTACTTTCAATGGGCTCTGTCTGAGACGGGATTCGAACCCACGCCTCCTGGGGAGACTGCGACCTGAACGCAACGCCTTAGACCGCTCCGCCATCCTGGCACCTGGTAATGCTCTCTTTACTGTGTTTCCTATGTTCTTGCTTGGTACTTTCAATGGGCTCTATCTGAGGTGGGATTCGAACCCACGCCTCCTGGGGAGACTGCGACCTGAACGCAACGCCTTACACCGCTTCGCCATCCTGGCAACTGGTCATGCTCTCTTGACCGTGTTTCCTTTGTTATTGCTTGGTACTTTCAATGGGCTCTGTCTGAGGTGGGATTCGAACCCACGCCTCCTGGGGGGACTGCAACCTGAACGCAACGCCTTAGACCGCTCCGCCATCCTGGCACTTGGTAATGCTCTCTTGAATGTGTTTGCTTTGTTCTTGCTTGGTACTTTCAATGGGCTCTGTCTGAGGTGGGATTCGAACCCACGCCTCCTGGGGAGACTGCGACCTGAACGCAACGCCTTAGACCGCTCCGCCATCCTGGCAACTGGTAATGCTCTCTTGACTGTGTTTGCTTTGTTCTTGCTTGGTAGTTTCAATGGGCACTGTCTGAGGTGGGATTCGAACCCACGCCTCCTGGGGAGACTGCGACCTGAACGCAACGACTTAGACCGCTCTGCCATCCTGGCAACTGGTAATGCTCTCTTGACTGTGTTTGCTTTGTTCTTGCTTGGTAGTTTCAATGGGCACTGTCTGAGGTGGGATTCGAACCCACGCCTCCTGGGGAGACTGCGACCTGAACGCAACGCCTTAGACCGCTCCGCCATCCTGGCAACTGGTAATGCTCTCTTGACTGTGTTTGCTTTGTTCTTGCTTGGTACTTTCAATGGGCACTGTCTGAGGTGGGATTCGAACCCACGCCTCCTGGGGTGACTGCGACCTGAATGCAACGCCTTAGACCGCTCCGCCATCCTGGCACCTGGTAATGCTCTCTTGAATGTGTTTGCTTTGTTCTTGCTTGGTACTTTCAATGGGCTCTGTCTGAGGTGGGATTCGAACCCACGCCTCCTGGGGAGACTGCGACCTGAACGCAACGCCTTAGACCGCTCCGCCATCCTGGCACCTGGTAATGCTCTCTTGAATGTGTTTGCTTTGTTCTGGCTTGGTACTTTCAATGGGCTCTGTCTGAGGTGGGATTCGAACCCACGCCTCCTGGGGAGACTGCGACCTGAACTCAACACCTTAGACCGCTCCGCCATCCTGGCAACTGGTAATGCTCTCTTGACTGTGTTTGCTTTGTTCTTGCTTGGTAGTTTCAATGGGCACTGTCTGAGGTGGGATTCGAACCCACGCCTCCTGGGGAGACTGCGACCTGAACGCAACGCCTTAGACTGCTCTGCCATCCTGGCAACTGGTAATGCTCTCTTGACTGTGTTTGCTTTGTTCTTGCTTGGTAGTTTCAATGGGCACTGTCTGAGGTGGGATTCGAACCCACGCCTCCTGGGGAGACTGCGAACTGAACGCAACGCCTTAGACCGCTCCGCCATCCTGGCAACTGGTAATGCTCTCTTGACTGTGTTTGCTTTGTTCTTGCTTGGTACTTTCAATGGGCACTGTCTGAGGTGGGATTCGAACCCACGCCTCCTGGGGTGACTGCGACCTGAACGCAACGCCTTAGACCGCTCCGCCATCCTGGCACCTGGTAATGCTCTCTTGAATGTGTTTGCTTTGTTCTTGCTTGGTACTTTCAATGGGCTCTGTCTGAGGTGGGATTCAAACCCACGCCTCCTGGGGAGACTGCGACCTGAACGCAACGCCTTAGAGCGCTCCGCCATCCTGGCAACTGGTAATGCTCTCTTGACTGTGTTTGCTTTGTTCTTGCTTGGTACTTTCAATGGGCACTGTCTGAGGTGGGATTCGAACCCACGCCTCCTGGGGAGACTGCGACCTGAACGCAACGCCTTAGACCGCTCCGCCATCCTGGCACCTGGTAATGCTCTCTTGAATGTGTTTGCTTTGTTCTTGCTTGGTACTTTCAATGGGCTCTGTCTGAGGTGGGATTCGCACCCACGCCTCCTGGGGAGACTGCGACCTGAACGCAACGCCTTAGACAGCTCCGCCATCCTGGCACCTGGTAATGCTCTCTTTACTGTGTTTCCTATGTTCTTGCTTGGTACTTTCAATGGGCTCTATCTGAGGTGGGATTCGAACCCACGCCTCCTGGGGAGACTGCGACCTGAACGCAACGCCTTACACCGCTTCGCCATCCTGGCAACTGGTAATGCCCTCTTGACCGTGTTTCCTTTGTTATTGCTTGGTACTTTCAATGGGCTCTGTCTGAGGTGGGATTCGAACCCACGCCTCCTGGGGGGACTGCGACCTGAACGCAACGCCTTAGACCGCTCCGCCATCCTGGCAACTGGTAATGCTCTCTTGACTGTGTTTGCTTTGTTCTTGCTTGGTACTTTCAATGGGCACTGTCTGAGGTGGGATTCGAACCCACGCCTCCTGGGGTGACTGCGACCTGAACGCAACGCCTTAGACCGCTCCGCCATCCTGGCACCTGGTAATGCTCTCTTGAATGTGTTTGCTTTGTTCTTGCTTGGTACTTTCAATGGGCTCTGTCTGAGGTGGGATTCGAACCCACGCCTCCTGGGGAGACTGCGACCTGAACGCAACGCCTTAGACCGCTCCGCCATCCTGGCACTTGGTAATGCTCTCTTGAATGTGTTTGCTTTGTTCTTGCTTGGTACTTTCAATGGGCTCTGTCTGAGGTGGGATTCGAACCCACGCCTCCTGGGGAGACTGCGACCTGAACGCAACGCCTTAGACCGCTCCGCCATCCTGGCAACTGGTAATGCCCTCTTGACCGTGTTTCCTTTGTTATTGCTTGGTACTTTCAATGGGCTCTGTCTGAGGTGGGATTCGAACCCACGCCTCCTGGGGGGACTGCGACCTGAACGCAACGCCTTAGACCGCTCCGCCATCCTGGCAACTGGTAATGCTCTCTTGACTGTGTTTGCTTTGTTCTTGCTTGGTACTTTCAATGGGCACTGTCTGAGGTGGGATTCGAACCCACGCCTCCTGGGGTGACTGCGACCTGAACGCAACGCCTTAGACCGCTCCGCCATCCTGGCACCTGGTAATGCTCTCTTGAATGTGTTTGCTTTGTTCTTGCTTGGTACTTTCAATGGGCTCTGTCTGAGGTGGGATTCGAACCCACGCCTCCTGGGGAGACTGCGACCTGAACGCAACGCCTTAGACCGCTCCGCCATCCTGGCACTTGGTAATGCTCTCTTGAATGTGTTTGCTTTGTTCTTGCTTGGTACTTTCAATGGGCTCTGTCTGAGGTGGGATTCGAACCCACGCCTCCTGGGGAGACTGCGACCTGAACGCAACGCCTTAGACCGCTCCGCCATCCTGGCAACTGGTAATGCTCTCTTGACTGTGTTTGCTTTGTTCTTGCTTGGTAGTTTAAATGGGCACTGTCTGAGGTGGGATTCGAACCCACGCCTCCTGGGGAGACTGCGACCTGAACGCAACGACTTAGACCGCTCTGCCATCCTGGCAACTGGTAATGCTCTCTTGACTGTGTTTGCTTTGTTCTTGCTTGGTAGTTTCAATGGGCACTGTCTGAGGTGGGATTCGAACCCACGCCTCCTGGGGAGACTGCGACCTGAACGCAACGCCTTAGACCGCTCCGCCATCCTGGCAGCTGGTAATGCTCTCTTGACTGTGTTTGCTTTGTACTTTCAATGGGCTCTGTCTGAGGTGGGATTCGAACCCACACCTCCTGGGGAGACTGCGACCTGAAAGCAACGCCTTAGACCGCTCCGCCATCCTGGCAACTGGTAATGCTCTCTTGAATGTGTTTGCTTTGTTCTGGCTTGGTACTTTCAATGGGCTCTGTCTGAGGTGGGATTCGAACCCACGCCTCCTGGGGAGACTGCGACCTGAACTCAACACCTTAGACCGCTCCGCCATCCTGGCAACTGGTAATGCTCTCTTGACTGTGTTTGCTTTGTTCTTGCTTGGTACTTTCAATGGGCACTGTCTGAGGTGGGATTCGAACCCACGCCTACTGGGGAGACTGCGACCTGAACGCAACGCCTTAGACCGCTCCGCCATCCTGGCAGCTGGTAATGCTCTCTTGACTGTGTTTGCTTTGTACTTTCAATGGGCTCTGTCTGAGGTGGGATTCGAACCCACACCTCCTGGGGAGACTGCGACCTGAAAGCAACGCCTTAGACCGCTCCGCCATCCTGGCAACTGGTAATGCTCTCTTGAATGTGTTTGCTTTGTTCTTGCTTGGTACTTTCAATGGGCTCTGTCTGAGGTGGGATTCGAACCCACACCTCCTGGGGAGACTGCGACCTGAACGCAACGCCTTAGACCGCTCCGCCATCCTGGCAACTGGTAATGCTCTCTTGAATGTGTTTGCTTTGTTCTTGCTTGGTACTTTCAATGGGCTCTGTCTGAGACGGGATTCGAACCCACGCCTCCTGGGGAGACTGCGACCTGAACGCAACACCTTAGACCGCTCCGCCATCCTGGCAACTGGTAATGCTCTCTTGACTGTCTTTGCTTTGTTCTTGCTTGGTACTTTCAATGGGCTCTGTCTGAGGTGGGATTCGAACCCACACCTCCTGGGGAGACTGCGACCTGAAAGTAACGCCTCAGACCGCTCCGCCATCCTGGCAACTGGTAATGCTCTCTTGAATGTGTTTGCTTTGTTCTTGCTTGGTACTTTCAATGGGCTCTGTCTGAGGTGGGATTCGAACCCACACCTCCTGGGGAGACTGCGACCTGAACGCAACGCCTTAGACCGCTCCGCCATCCTGGCAACTGGTAATGCTCTCTTGAATGTGTTTGCTTTGTTCTTGCTTGGTACTTTCAATGGGCTCTGTCTGAGACGGGATTCGAACCCACGCCTCCTGGGGAGACTGCGACCTGAACGCAACGCCTTAGACCGCTCCGCCATCCTGGCACCTGGTAATGCTCTCTTTACTGTGTTTCCTATGTTCTTGCTTGGTACTTTCAATGGGCTCTATCTGAGGTGGGATTCGAACCCACGCCTCCTGGGGAGACTGCGACCTGAACGCAACGCCTTACACCGCTTCGCCATCCTGGCAACTGGTCATGCTCTCTTGACCGTGTTTCCTTTGTTATTGCTTGGTACTTTCAATGGGCTCTGTCTGAGGTGGGATTCGAACCCACGCCTCCTGGGGGGACTGCAACCTGAACGCAACGCCTTAGACCGCTCCGCCATCCTGGCACTTGGTAATGCTCTCTTGAATGTGTTTGCTTTGTTCTTGCTTGGTACTTTCAATGGGCTCTGTCTGAGGTGGGATTCGAACCCACGCCTCCTGGGGAGACTGCGACCTGAACGCAACGCCTTAGACCGCTCCGCCATCCTGGCAACTGGTAATGCTCTCTTGACTGTGTTTGCTTTGTTCTTGCTTGGTAGTTTCAATGGGCACTGTCTGAGGTGGGATTCGAACCCACGCCTCCTGGGGAGACTGCGACCTGAACGCAACGACTTAGACCGCTCTGCCATCCTGGCAACTGGTAATGCTCTCTTGACTGTGTTTGCTTTGTTCTTGCTTGGTAGTTTCAATGGGCACTGTCTGAGGTGGGATTCGAACCCACGCCTCCTGGGGAGACTGCGACCTGAACGCAACGCCTTAGACCGCTCCGCCATCCTGGCAACTGGTAATGCTCTCTTGACTGTGTTTGCTTTGTTCTTGCTTGGTACTTTCAATGGGCACTGTCTGAGGTGGGATTCGAACCCACGCCTCCTGGGGTGACTGCGACCTGAATGCAACGCCTTAGACCGCTCCGCCATCCTGGCACCTGGTAATGCTCTCTTGAATGTGTTTGCTTTGTTCTTGCTTGGTACTTTCAATGGGCTCTGTCTGAGGTGGGATTCGAACCCACGCCTCCTGGGGAGACTGCGACCTGAACGCAACGCCTTAGACCGCTCCGCCATCCTGGCACCTGGTAATGCTCTCTTGAATGTGTTTGCTTTGTTCTGGCTTGGTACTTTCAATGGGCTCTGTCTGAGGTGGGATTCGAACCCACGCCTCCTGGGGAGACTGCGACCTGAACTCAACACCTTAGACCGCTCCGCCATCCTGGCAACTGGTAATGCTCTCTTGACTGTGTTTGCTTTGTTCTTGCTTGGTAGTTTCAATGGGCACTGTCTGAGGTGGGATTCGAACCCACGCCTCCTGGGGAGACTGCGACCTGAACGCAACGCCTTAGACTGCTCTGCCATCCTGGCAACTGGTAATGCTCTCTTGACTGTGTTTGCTTTGTTCTTGCTTGGTAGTTTCAATGGGCACTGTCTGAGGTGGGATTCGAACCCACGCCTCCTGGGGAGACTGCGAACTGAACGCAACGCCTTAGACCGCTCCGCCATCCTGGCAACTGGTAATGCTCTCTTGACTGTGTTTGCTTTGTTCTTGCTTGGTACTTTCAATGGGCACTGTCTGAGGTGGGATTCGAACCCACGCCTCCTGGGGTGACTGCGACCTGAACGCAACGCCTTAGACCGCTCCGCCATCCTGGCACCTGGTAATGCTCTCTTGAATGTGTTTGCTTTGTTCTTGCTTGGTACTTTCAATGGGCTCTGTCTGAGGTGGGATTCAAACCCACGCCTCCTGGGGAGACTGCGACCTGAACGCAACGCCTTAGAGCGCTCCGCCATCCTGGCAACTGGTAATGCTCTCTTGACTGTGTTTGCTTTGTTCTTGCTTGGTACTTTCAATGGGCACTGTCTGAGGTGGGATTCGAACCCACGCCTCCTGGGGAGACTGCGACCTGAACGCAACGCCTTAGACCGCTCCGCCATCCTGGCACCTGGTAATGCTCTCTTGAATGTGTTTGCTTTGTTCTTGCTTGGTACTTTCAATGGGCTCTGTCTGAGGTGGGATTCGCACCCACGCCTCCTGGGGAGACTGCGACCTGAACGCAACGCCTTAGACAGCTCCGCCATCCTGGCACCTGGTAATGCTCTCTTTACTGTGTTTCCTATGTTCTTGCTTGGTACTTTCAATGGGCTCTATCTGAGGTGGGATTCGAACCCACGCCTCCTGGGGAGACTGCGACCTGAACGCAACGCCTTACACCGCTTCGCCATCCTGGCAACTGGTAATGCCCTCTTGACCGTGTTTCCTTTGTTATTGCTTGGTACTTTCAATGGGCTCTGTCTGAGGTGGGATTCGAACCCACGCCTCCTGGGGGGACTGCGACCTGAACGCAACGCCTTAGACCGCTCCGCCATCCTGGCAACTGGTAATGCTCTCTTGACTGTGTTTGCTTTGTTCTTGCTTGGTACTTTCAATGGGCACTGTCTGAGGTGGGATTCGAACCCACGCCTCCTGGGGTGACTGCGACCTGAACGCAACGCCTTAGACCGCTCCGCCATCCTGGCACCTGGTAATGCTCTCTTGAATGTGTTTGCTTTGTTCTTGCTTGGTACTTTCAATGGGCTCTGTCTGAGGTGGGATTCGAACCCACGCCTCCTGGGGAGACTGCGACCTGAACGCAACGCCTTAGACCGCTCCGCCATCCTGGCACTTGGTAATGCTCTCTTGAATGTGTTTGCTTTGTTCTTGCTTGGTACTTTCAATGGGCTCTGTCTGAGGTGGGATTCGAACCCACGCCTCCTGGGGAGACTGCGACCTGAACGCAACGCCTTAGACCGCTCCGCCATCCTGGCAACTGGTAATGCTCTCTTGACTGTGTTTGCTTTGTTCTTGCTTGGTAGTTTAAATGGGCACTGTCTGAGGTGGGATTCGAACCCACGCCTCCTGGGGAGACTGCGACCTGAACGCAACGACTTAGACCGCTCTGCCATCCTGGCAACTGGTAATGCTCTCTTGACTGTGTTTGCTTTGTTCTTGCTTGGTAGTTTCAATGGGCACTGTCTGAGGTGGGATTCGAACCCACGCCTCCTGGGGAGACTGCGACCTGAACGCAACGCCTTAGACCGCTCCGCCATCCTGGCAACTGGTAATGCTCTCTTGACTGTGTTTGCTTTGTTCTTGCTTGGTACTTTCAATGGGCACTGTCTGAGGTGGGATTCGAACCCACGCCTCCTGGGGTGACTGCGACCTGAACGCAACGCCTTAGACCGCTCCGCCATCCTGGCACCTGGTAATGCTCTCTTGAATGTGTTTGCTTTGTTCTTGCTTGGTACTTTCAATGGGCTCTGTCTGAGGTGGGATTCGAACCCACGCCTCCTGGGGAGACTGCGACCTGAACGCAACGCCTTAGACCGCTCCGCCATCCTGGCACCTGGTAATGCTCTCTTGAATGTGTTTGCTTTGTTCTGGCTTGGTACTTTCAATGGGCTCTGTCTGAGGTGGGATTCGAACCCACGCCTCCTGGGGAGACTGCGACCTGAACTCAACACCTTAGACCGCTCCGCCATCCTGGCAACTGGTAATGCTCTCTTGACTGTGTTTGCTTTGTTCTTGCTTGGTAGTTTCAATGGGCACTGTCTGAGGTGGGATTCGAACCCACGCCTCCTGGGGAGACTGCGACCTGAACGCAACGCCTTAGACTGCTCTGCCATCCTGGCAACTGGTAATGCTCTCTTGACTGTGTTTGCTTTGTTCTTGCTTGGTAGTTTCAATGGGCACTGTCTGAGGTGGGATTCGAACCCACGCCTCCTGGGGAGACTGCGAACTGAACGCAACGCCTTAGACCGCTCCGCCATCCTGGCAACTGGTAATGCTCTCTTGACTGTGTTTGCTTTGTTCTTGCTTGGTACTTTCAATGGGCACTGTCTGAGGTGGGATTCGAACCCACGCCTCCTGGGGAGACTGCGACCTGAACGCAACGCCTTAGACCGCTCCGCCATCCTGGCACCTGGTAATGCTCTCTTGAATGTGTTTGCTTTGTTCTTGCTTGGTACTTTCAATGGGCTCTGTCTGAGGTGGGATTCGAACCCACGCCTCCTGGGGAGTCTGCGACCTGAACGCAACGCCTTAGACCGCTTCGCCATCCTGGCAACTGGTAATGCTCTCTTGACCGTGTTTCCTTTGTTATTGCTTGGTACTTTCAATGGGCTCTGACTGAGGTGGGATTCGAACCCACACCTCCTGGGGAGACTGCGACCTGAACGCAACGCCTTAGACCGCTCCGCCATCCTGGCACCTGGTAATGCTTTCTTGAATGTGTTTGCTTTGTTCTTGCTTAGTACTTTCAATGGGCTCTGTCTGAGGTGGGATTAGAACCCACGCAACCTGGTGAGACTGCGACCTGAACGCAACGCTTAAGACCGCTCCGCCATCCTGGCACCTGGTAATGCTCTCTTGAATGTGTTTGCTTTGTTCTTGCTTGGTACTTTCAATGGGCTCTGTCTGAGGTGGGATTCGAACCCACGCCTCCTGGGGAGACTGCGACCTGAACGCAACGCCTTAGACCGCTCCGCCATCCTGGCAACTGGTAATGCTCTCTTGAATGTGTTTGCTTTGTTCTTGCTTGGTACTTTCAATGGGCTCTGTCTGAGACGGGATTCGAACCCACACCTCCTGGGGAGACTGCGACCTGAAAGCAACGCCTTAGACCGCTTCGCCATCCTGGCAACTGGTAATGCTCTCTTGAATGTGTTTGCTTTGTTCTTGCTTGGTACTTTCAATGGGCTCTGTCTGAGGCGGGATTCAAACCCACGCCTCCTGGGGAGACTGCGACCTGAACACAGCGCCTTAGACCGCTCTGCCATCCTGGCAACTGGTAATGCTCTCTTGACTGTGTTTGCTTTGTTCTTGCTTGGTACTTTCAATGGGCTCTGTCTGAGGCGGGATTCGAACCCACGCCTCCTGGGGAAACTGCGACCTGAACGCAGCGCCTTAGACTGCTCCGCCATCCTGGCACCTGGTAATGCTCTCTTGAATGTGTTTGCTTTGTTCTTGCTTGGTACTTTCAATGGGCTCTGTCTGAGGTGGAATTCGAACCCACGCCTCCTGGGGAGACTGCGACCTGAACGCAACGCCTTAGACCTTCCCGCCATCCTGGCACCTGGTAATGCTCTCTTTACTGTGTTTCCTATGTTCTTGCTTGGTACTTTCAATGGGCTCTGTCTGAGGTGGGATTCGAACCCACGCCTCCTGGGGAGACTGCGACCTGAACGCAACGCCTTACACCGCTTCGCCATCCTGGCAACTGGTAATGCTCTCTTGACCGTGTTTCCTTTGTTATTGCTTGGTACTTTCAATGGGCTCTGTCTGAGGTGGGACTCGAACCCACACCTCCTGGGGAGACTGCGACCTGAACGCAACGCCTTAGACCGCTCCGCCATCCTGGCACCTGGTAATGCTCTCTTGAATGTGTTTGCTTTGTTCTTGCTTGGTACTTTCAATGGGCTCTGTCTGAGGTGGGATTAGAACCCACGCCTCCTGGGGAGACTGCGACCTGAACGCAACGCCTTAGACCGCTCCGCCATCCTGGCACCTGGTAATGCTCTCTTGAATGTGTTTGCTTTGTTCTTGCTTGGTACTTTCAATGGGCTCTGTCTGAGGTGGGATTCGAACCCACGCCTCCTGGGGAGACTGCGACCTGTACGCAACGCCTTAGACCGCTCCGCCATCCTGGCACCTGGTAATGCTCTCTTGAATGTGTTTGCTTTGTTCTGGCTTGGTACTTTCAATGGGCTCTGTCTGAGGTGGGATTCGAACCCACGCCTCCTGGGGAGACTGCGACCTGAACTCAACACCTTAGACCGCTCCGCCATCCTGGCAACTGGTAATGCTCTCTTGACTGTGTTTGCTTTGTTCTTGCTTGGTACTTTCAATGGGCACTGTCTGAGGTGGGATTCGAACCCACGCCTACTGGGGAGACTGCGACCTGAACGCAACGCCTTAGACCGCTCCGCCATCCTGGCAGCTGGTAATGCTCTCTTGACTGTGTTTGCTTTGTACTTTCAATGGGCTCTGTCTGAGGTGGGATTCGAACCCACACCTCCTGGGGAGACTGCGACCTGAAAGCAACGCCTTAGACCGCTCCGCCATCCTGGCAACTGGTAATGCTCTCTTGAATGTGTTTGCTTTGTTCTTGCTTGGTACTTTCAATGGGCTCTGTCTGAGGTGGGATTCGAACCCACGCCTCCTGGGGAGACTGCGACCTGAACGCAACGCCTTAGACCGCTCCGCCATCCTGGCAACTGGTAATGCTCTCTTGAATGTGTTTGCTTTGTTCTTGCTTGGTACTTTCAATGGGCTCTGTCTGAGACGGGATTCGAACCCACGCCTCCTGGGGAGACTGCGACCTGAACGCAACGCCTTAGACCGCTCCGCCATCCTGGCAACTGGTAATGCTCTCTTGAATGTGTTTCCTTTGTTATTGATTGGTACTTTCAATGGGCTCTGTCTGAGGTGGGATTCGAACCCACGCCTCCTGGGGGGACTGCGACCTGAACGCAACGCCTTAGACCGCTCTGCCATCCTGGCAACTGGTAATGCTCTCTTGACTGTGTTTGCTTTGTTCTTGCTTGGTACTTTCAATGGGCTCTGTCTGAGGTGGGATTCGAACCCACACCTCCTGGGGAGACTGCGACCTGAAAGCAACGCCTTAGACCGCTCCGCCATCCTGGCAACTGGTAATGCTCTCTTGAATGTGTTTGCTTTGTTCTTGCTTGGTACTTTCAATGGGCTCTGTCTGAGGTGGGATTCGAACCCACACCTCCTGGGGAGACTGCGACCTGAACGCAACGCCTTAGACCGCTCCGCCATCCTGGCAACTGGTAATGCTCTCTTGAATGTGTTTGCTTTGTTCTTGCTTGGTACTTTCAATGGGCTCTGTCTGAGACGGGATTCGAACCCACGCCTCCTGGGGAGACTGCGACCTGAACGCAACGCCTTAGACCGCTCCGCCATCCTGGCAACTGGTAATGCTCTCTTGACTGTGTTTGCTTTGTTCTTGCTTGGTACTTTCAATGGGCTCTGTCTGAGGTGGGATTCGAACCCACACCTCCTGGGGAGACTGCGACCTGAAAGTAACGCCTCAGACCGCTCCGCCATCCTGGCAACTGGTAATGCTCTCTTGAATGTGTTTGCTTTGTTCTTGCTTGGTACTTTCAATGGGCTCTGTCTGAGGTGGGATTCGAACCCACACCTCCTGGGGAGACTGCGACCTGAACGCAACGCCTTAGACCGCTCCGCCATCCTGGCAACTGGTAATGCTCTCTTGAATGTGTTTGCTTTGTTCTTGCTTGGTACTTTCAATGGGCTCTGTCTGAGACGGGATTCGAACCCACGCCTCCTGGGGAGACTGCGACCTGAACGCAACGCCTTAGACCGCTCCGCCATCCTGGCACCTGGTAATGCTCTCTTTACTGTGTTTCCTATGTTCTTGCTTGGTACTTTCAATGGGCTCTATCTGAGGTGGGATTCGAACCCACGCCTCCTGGGGAGACTGCGACCTGAACGCAACGCCTTACACCGCTTCGCCATCCTGGCAACTGGTCATGCTCTCTTGACCGTGTTTCCTTTGTTATTGCTTGGTACTTTCAATGGGCTCTGTCTGAGGTGGGATTCGAACCCACGCCTCCTGGGGGGACTGCAACCTGAACGCAACGCCTTAGACCGCTCCGCCATCCTGGCACTTGGTAATGCTCTCTTGAATGTGTTTGCTTTGTTCTTGCTTGGTACTTTCAATGGGCTCTGTCTGAGGTGGGATTCGAACCCACGCCTCCTGGGGAGACTGCGACCTGAACGCAACGCCTTAGACCGCTCCGCCATCCTGGCAACTGGTAATGCTCTCTTGACTGTGTTTGCTTTGTTCTTGCTTGGTAGTTTCAATGGGCACTGTCTGAGGTGGGATTCGAACCCACGCCTCCTGGGGAGACTGCGACCTGAACGCAACGACTTAGACCGCTCTGCCATCCTGGCAACTGGTAATGCTCTCTTGACTGTGTTTGCTTTGTTCTTGCTTGGTAGTTTCAATGGGCACTGTCTGAGGTGGGATTCGAACCCACGCCTCCTGGGGAGACTGCGACCTGAACGCAACGCCTTAGACCGCTCCGCCATCCTGGCAACTGGTAATGCTCTCTTGACTGTGTTTGCTTTGTTCTTGCTTGGTACTTTCAATGGGCACTGTCTGAGGTGGGATTCGAACCCACGCCTCCTGGGGTGACTGCGACCTGAATGCAACGCCTTAGACCGCTCCGCCATCCTGGCACCTGGTAATGCTCTCTTGAATGTGTTTGCTTTGTTCTTGCTTGGTACTTTCAATGGGCTCTGTCTGAGGTGGGATTCGAACCCACGCCTCCTGGGGAGACTGCGACCTGAACGCAACGCCTTAGACCGCTCCGCCATCCTGGCACCTGGTAATGCTCTCTTGAATGTGTTTGCTTTGTTCTGGCTTGGTACTTTCAATGGGCTCTGTCTGAGGTGGGATTCGAACCCACGCCTCCTGGGGAGACTGCGACCTGAACTCAACACCTTAGACCGCTCCGCCATCCTGGCAACTGGTAATGCTCTCTTGACTGTGTTTGCTTTGTTCTTGCTTGGTAGTTTCAATGGGCACTGTCTGAGGTGGGATTCGAACCCACGCCTCCTGGGGAGACTGCGACCTGAACGCAACGCCTTAGACTGCTCTGCCATCCTGGCAACTGGTAATGCTCTCTTGACTGTGTTTGCTTTGTTCTTGCTTGGTAGTTTCAATGGGCACTGTCTGAGGTGGGATTCGAACCCACGCCTCCTGGGGAGACTGCGAACTGAACGCAACGCCTTAGACCGCTCCGCCATCCTGGCAACTGGTAATGCTCTCTTGACTGTGTTTGCTTTGTTCTTGCTTGGTACTTTCAATGGGCACTGTCTGAGGTGGGATTCGAACCCACGCCTCCTGGGGTGACTGCGACCTGAACGCAACGCCTTAGACCGCTCCGCCATCCTGGCACCTGGTAATGCTCTCTTGAATGTGTTTGCTTTGTTCTTGCTTGGTACTTTCAATGGGCTCTGTCTGAGGTGGGATTCGAACCCACGCCTCCTGGGGAGACTGCGACCTGAACGCAACGCCTTAGACCGCTCCGCCATCCTGGCACCTGGTAATGCTCTCTTGAATGTGTTTGCTTTGTTCTGGCTTGGTACTTTCAATGGGCTCTGTCTGAGGTGGGATTCGAACCCACGCCTCCTGGGGAGACTGCGACCTGAACTCAACACCTTAGACCGCTCCGCCATCCTGGCAACTGGTAATGCTCTCTTGACTGTGTTTGCTTTGTTCTTGCTTGGTAGTTTCAATGGGCACTGTCTGAGGTGGGATTCGAACCCACGCCTCCTGGGGAGACTGCGACCTGAACGCAACGCCTTAGACCGCTCCGCCATCCTGGCAACTGGTAATGCTCTCTTGACTGTGTTTGCTTTGTTCTTGCTTGGTAGTTTCAATGGGCACTGTCTGAGGTGGGATTCGAACCCACGCCTCCTGGGGAGACTGCGACCTGAACGCAACGCCTTAGAGCGCTCCGCCATCCTGGCAACTGGTAATGCTCTCTTGACTGTGTTTGCTTTGTTCTTGCTTGGTACTTTCAATGGGCACTGTCTGAGGTGGGATTCGAACCCACGCCTCCTGGGGAGACTGCGACCTGAACGCAACGCCTTAGACCGCTCCGCCATCCTGGCACCTGGTAATGCTCTCTTGAATGTGTTTGCTTTGTTCTTGCTTGGTACTTTCAATGGGCTCTGTCTGAGGTGGGATTCGCACCCACGCCTCCTGGGGAGACTGCGACCTGAACGCAACGCCTTAGACAGCTCCGCCATCCTGGCACCTGGTAATGCTCTCTTTACTGTGTTTCCTATGTTCTTGCTTGGTACTTTCAATGGGCTCTATCTGAGGTGGGATTCGAACCCACGCCTCCTGGGGAGACTGCGACCTGAACGCAACGCCTTACACCGCTTCGCCATCCTGGCAACTGGTAATGCCCTCTTGACCGTGTTTCCTTTGTTATTGCTTGGTACTTTCAATGGGCTCTGTCTGAGGTGGGATTCGAACCCACGCCTCCTGGGGGGACTGCGACCTGAACGCAACGCCTTAGACCGCTCCGCCATCCTGGCAACTGGTAATGCTCTCTTGACTGTGTTTGCTTTGTTCTTGCTTGGTACTTTCAATGGGCACTGTCTGAGGTGGGATTCGAACCCACGCCTCCTGGGGTGACTGCGACCTGAACGCAACGCCTTAGACCGCTCCGCCATCCTGGCACCTGGTAATGCTCTCTTGAATGTGTTTGCTTTGTTCTTGCTTGGTACTTTCAATGGGCTCTGTCTGAGGTGGGATTCGAACCCACGCCTCCTGGGGAGACTGCGACCTGAACGCAACGCCTTAGACCGCTCCGCCATCCTGGCACTTGGTAATGCTCTCTTGAATGTGTTTGCTTTGTTCTTGCTTGGTACTTTCAATGGGCTCTGTCTGAGGTGGGATTCGAACCCACGCCTCCTGGGGAGACTGCGACCTGAACGCAACGCCTTAGACCGCTCCGCCATCCTGGCAACTGGTAATGCTCTCTTGACTGTGTTTGCTTTGTTCTTGCTTGGTAGTTTAAATGGGCACTGTCTGAGGTGGGATTCGAACCCACGCCTCCTGGGGAGACTGCGACCTGAACGCAACGACTTAGACCGCTCTGCCATCCTGGCAACTGGTAATGCTCTCTTGACTGTGTTTGCTTTGTTCTTGCTTGGTAGTTTCAATGGGCACTGTCTGAGGTGGGATTCGAACCCACGCCTCCTGGGGAGACTGCGACCTGAACGCAACGCCTTAGACCGCTCCGCCATCCTGGCAACTGGTAATGCTCTCTTGACTGTGTTTGCTTTGTTCTTGCTTGGTACTTTCAATGGGCACTGTCTGAGGTGGGATTCGAACCCACGCCTCCTGGGGTGACTGCGACCTGAACGCAACGCCTTAGACCGCTCCGCCATCCTGGCACCTGGTAATGCTCTCTTGAATGTGTTTGCTTTGTTCTTGCTTGGTACTTTCAATGGGCTCTGTCTGAGGTGGGATTCGAACCCACGCCTCCTGGGGAGACTGCGACCTGAACGCAACGCCTTAGACCGCTCCGCCATCCTGGCACCTGGTAATGCTCTCTTGAATGTGTTTGCTTTGTTCTGGCTTGGTACTTTCAATGGGCTCTGTCTGAGGTGGGATTCGAACCCACGCCTCCTGGGGAGACTGCGACCTGAACTCAACACCTTAGACCGCTCCGCCATCCTGGCAACTGGTAATGCTCTCTTGACTGTGTTTGCTTTGTTCTTGCTTGGTAGTTTCAATGGGCACTGTCTGAGGTGGGATTCGAACCCACGCCTCCTGGGGAGACTGCGACCTGAACGCAACGCCTTAGACTGCTCTGCCATCCTGGCAACTGGTAATGCTCTCTTGACTGTGTTTGCTTTGTTCTTGCTTGGTAGTTTCAATGGGCACTGTCTGAGGTGGGATTCGAACCCACGCCTCCTGGGGAGACTGCGAACTGAACGCAACGCCTTAGACCGCTCCGCCATCCTGGCAACTGGTAATGCTCTCTTGACTGTGTTTGCTTTGTTCTTGCTTGGTACTTTCAATGGGCACTGTCTGAGGTGGGATTCGAACCCACGCCTCCTGGGGAGACTGCGACCTGAACGCAACGCCTTAGACCGCTCCGCCATCCTGGCACCTGGTAATGCTCTCTTGAATGTGTTTGCTTTGTTCTTGCTTGGTACTTTCAATGGGCTCTGTCTGAGGTGGGATTCGAACCCACGCCTCCTGGGGAGTCTGCGACCTGAACGCAACGCCTTAGACCGCTTCGCCATCCTGGCAACTGGTAATGCTCTCTTGACCGTGTTTCCTTTGTTATTGCTTGGTACTTTCAATGGGCTCTGACTGAGGTGGGATTCGAACCCACACCTCCTGGGGAGACTGCGACCTGAACGCAACGCCTTAGACCGCTCCGCCATCCTGGCACCTGGTAATGCTTTCTTGAATGTGTTTGCTTTGTTCTTGCTTAGTACTTTCAATGGGCTCTGTCTGAGGTGGGATTAGAACCCACGCAACCTGGTGAGACTGCGACCTGAACGCAACGCTTAAGACCGCTCCGCCATCCTGGCACCTGGTAATGCTCTCTTGAATGTGTTTGCTTTGTTCTTGCTTGGTACTTTCAATGGGCTCTGTCTGAGGTGGGATTCGAACCCACGCCTCCTGGGGAGACTGCGACCTGAACGCAACGCCTTAGACCGCTCCACCATCCAGGCACCTGGTAATGCTCTCTTGAATGTGTTTGCTTTGTTCTTGCTTGGTACTTTCAATGGGCTCTGTCTGAGGTGGGATTCGAACCCACGCCTCCTGGGGAGACTGCGACCTGAAAGCAACGCCTTAGACCGCTCCGCCATCCTGGCAACTGGTAATGCTCTCTTGAATGTGTTTGCTTTGTTCTTGCTTGGTACTTTCAATGGGCTCTGTCTGAGGCGGGATTCAAACCCACGCCTCCTGGGGAGACTGCGACCTGAACGCAGCGCCTTAGACCGCTCTGCCATCCTGGCAACTGGTAATGCTCTCTTGACTGTGTTTGCTTTGTTCTTGCTTGGTACTTTCAATGGGCTCTGTCTGAGGCGGGATTCGAACCCACGCCTCCTGGGGAAACTGCGACCTGAACGCAGCGCCTTAGACTGCTCCGCCATCCTGGCACCTGGTAATGCTCTCTTGAATGTGTTTGCTTTGTTCTTGCTTGGTACTTTCAATGGGCTCTGTCTGAGGTGGAATTCGAACCCACGCCTCCTGGGGAGACTGCGACCTGAACGCAACGCCTTAGACCTTTCCGCCATCCTGGCACCTGGTAATGCTCTCTTTACTGTGTTTCCTATGTTCTTGCTTGGTACTTTCAATGGGCTCTGTCTGAGGTGGGATTCGAACCCACGCCTCCTGGGGAGACTGCGACCTGAACGCAACGCCTTACACCGCTTCGCCATCCTGGCAACTGGTAATGCTCTCTTGACCGTGTTTCCTTTGTTATTGCTTGGTACTTTCAATGGGCTCTGTCTGAGGTGGGATTCGAACCCACACCTCCTGGGGAGACTGCGACCTGAACGCAACGCCTTAGACCGCTCCGCCATCCTGGCACCTGGTAATGCTCTCTTGAATGTGTTTGCTTTGTTCTTGCTTGGTACTTTCAATGGGCTCTGTCTGAGGTGGGATTAGAACCCACGCCTCCTGGGGAGACTGCGACCTGAACGCAACGCCTTAGACCGCTCCGCCATCCTGGCACCTGGTAATGCTCTCTTGAATGTGTTTGCTTTGTTCTTGCTTGGTACTTTCAATGGGCTCTGTCTGAGGTGGGATTCGAACCCACGCCTCCTGGGGAGACTGCGACCTGTACGCAACGCCTTAGACCGCTCCGCCATCCTGGCACCTGGTAATGCTCTCTTGAATGTGTTTGCTTTGTTCTGGCTTGGTACTTTCAATGGGCTCTGTCTGAGGTGGGATTCGAACCCACGCCTCCTGGGGAGACTGCGACCTGAACTCAACGCCTTAGAGCGCTCCGCCATCCTGGCAACTGGTAATGCTCTCTTGACTGTGTTTGCTTTGTTCTTGCTTGGTACTTTCAATGGGCACTGTCTGAGGTGGGATTCGAACCCACGCCTCCTGGGGAGACTGCGACCTGAACGCAACGCCTTAGACCGCTCCGCCATCCTGGCACCTGGTAATGCTCTCTTGAATGTGTTTGCTTTGTTCTTGCTTGGTACTTTCAATGGGCTCTGTCTGAGGTGGGATTCGCACCCACGCCTCCTGGGGAGACTGCGACCTGAACGCAACGCCTTAGACAGCTCCGCCATCCTGGCACCTGGTAATGCTCTCTTTACTGTGTTTCCTATGTTCTTGCTTGGTACTTTCAATGGGCTCTATCTGAGGTGGGATTCGAACCCACGCCTCCTGGGGAGACTGCGACCTGAACGCAACGCCTTACACCGCTTCGCCATCCTGGCAACTGGTAATGCCCTCTTGACCGTGTTTCCTTTGTTATTGCTTGGTACTTTCAATGGGCTCTGTCTGAGGTGGGATTCGAACCCACGCCTCCTGGGGGGACTGCGACCTGAACGCAACGCCTTAGACCGCTCCGCCATCCTGGCAACTGGTAATGCTCTCTTGACTGTGTTTGCTTTGTTCTTGCTTGGTACTTTCAATGGGCACTGTCTGAGGTGGGATTCGAACCCACGCCTCCTGGGGTGACTGCGACCTGAACGCAACGCCTTAGACCGCTCCGCCATCCTGGCACCTGGTAATGCTCTCTTGAATGTGTTTGCTTTGTTCTTGCTTGGTACTTTCAATGGGCTCTGTCTGAGGTGGGATTCGAACCCACGCCTCCTGGGGAGACTGCGACCTGAACGCAACGCCTTAGACCGCTCCGCCATCCTGGCACTTGGTAATGCTCTCTTGAATGTGTTTGCTTTGTTCTTGCTTGGTACTTTCAATGGGCTCTGTCTGAGGTGGGATTCGAACCCACGCCTCCTGGGGAGACTGCGACCTGAACGCAACGCCTTAGACCGCTCCGCCATCCTGGCAACTGGTAATGCTCTCTTGACTGTGTTTGCTTTGTTCTTGCTTGGTAGTTTAAATGGGCACTGTCTGAGGTGGGATTCGAACCCACGCCTCCTGGGGAGACTGCGACCTGAACGCAACGACTTAGACCGCTCTGCCATCCTGGCAACTGGTAATGCTCTCTTGACTGTGTTTGCTTTGTTCTTGCTTGGTAGTTTCAATGGGCACTGTCTGAGGTGGGATTCGAACCCACGCCTCCTGGGGAGACTGCGACCTGAACGCAACGCCTTAGACCGCTCCGCCATCCTGGCAACTGGTAATGCTCTCTTGACTGTGTTTGCTTTGTTCTTGCTTGGTACTTTCAATGGGCACTGTCTGAGGTGGGATTCGAACCCACGCCTCCTGGGGTGACTGCGACCTGAACGCAACGCCTTAGACCGCTCCGCCATCCTGGCACCTGGTAATGCTCTCTTGAATGTGTTTGCTTTGTTCTTGCTTGGTACTTTCAATGGGCTCTGTCTGAGGTGGGATTCGAACCCACGCCTCCTGGGGAGACTGCGACCTGAACGCAACGCCTTAGACCGCTCCGCCATCCTGGCACCTGGTAATGCTCTCTTGAATGTGTTTGCTTTGTTCTGGCTTGGTACTTTCAATGGGCTCTGTCTGAGGTGGGATTCGAACCCACGCCTCCTGGGGAGACTGCGACCTGAACTCAACACCTTAGACCGCTCCGCCATCCTGGCAACTGGTAATGCTCTCTTGACTGTGTTTGCTTTGTTCTTGCTTGGTAGTTTCAATGGGCACTGTCTGAGGTGGGATTCGAACCCACGCCTCCTGGGGAGACTGCGACCTGAACGCAACGCCTTAGACTGCTCTGCCATCCTGGCAACTGGTAATGCTCTCTTGACTGTGTTTGCTTTGTTCTTGCTTGGTAGTTTCAATGGGCACTGTCTGAGGTGGGATTCGAACCCACGCCTCCTGGGGAGACTGCGAACTGAACGCAACGCCTTAGACCGCTCCGCCATCCTGGCAACTGGTAATGCTCTCTTGACTGTGTTTGCTTTGTTCTTGCTTGGTACTTTCAATGGGCACTGTCTGAGGTGGGATTCGAACCCACGCCTCCTGGGGAGACTGCGACCTGAACGCAACGCCTTAGACCGCTCCGCCATCCTGGCACCTGGTAATGCTCTCTTGAATGTGTTTGCTTTGTTCTTGCTTGGTACTTTCAATGGGCTCTGTCTGAGGTGGGATTCGAACCCACGCCTCCTGGGGAGTCTGCGACCTGAACGCAACGCCTTAGACCGCTTCGCCATCCTGGCAACTGGTAATGCTCTCTTGACCGTGTTTCCTTTGTTATTGCTTGGTACTTTCAATGGGCTCTGACTGAGGTGGGATTCGAACCCACACCTCCTGGGGAGACTGCGACCTGAACGCAACGCCTTAGACCGCTCCGCCATCCTGGCACCTGGTAATGCTTTCTTGAATGTGTTTGCTTTGTTCTTGCTTAGTACTTTCAATGGGCTCTGTCTGAGGTGGGATTAGAACCCACGCAACCTGGTGAGACTGCGACCTGAACGCAACGCTTAAGACCGCTCCGCCATCCTGGCACCTGGTAATGCTCTCTTGAATGTGTTTGCTTTGTTCTTGCTTGGTACTTTCAATGGGCTCTGTCTGAGGTGGGATTCGAACCCACGCCTCCTGGGGAGACTGCGACCTGAACGCAACGCCTTAGACCGCTCCACCATCCAGGCACCTGGTAATGCTCTCTTGAATGTGTTTGCTTTGTTCTTGCTTGGTACTTTCAATGGGCTCTGTCTGAGGTGGGATTCGAACCCACACCTCCTGGGGAGACTGCGACCTGAAAGCAACGCCTTAGACCGCTCCGCCATCCTGGCAACTGGTAATGCTCTCTTGAATGTGTTTGCTTTGTTCTTGCTTGGTACTTTCAATGGGCTCTGTCTGAGGCGGGATTCAAACCCACGCCTCCTGGGGAGACTGCGACCTGAACGCAGCGCCTTAGACCGCTCTGCCATCCTGGCAACTGGTAATGCTCTCTTGACTGTGTTTGCTTTGTTCTTGCTTGGTACTTTCAATGGGCTCTGTCTGAGGCGGGATTCGAACCCACGCCTCCTGGGGAAACTGCGACCTGAACGCAGCGCCTTAGACTGCTCCGCCATCCTGGCACCTGGTAATGCTCTCTTGAATGTGTTTGCTTTGTTCTTGCTTGGTACTTTCAATGGGCTCTGTCTGAGGTGGAATTCGAACCCACGCCTCCTGGGGAGACTGCGACCTGAACGCAACGCCTTAGACCTTTCCGCCATCCTGGCACCTGGTAATGCTCTCTTTACTGTGTTTCCTATGTTCTTGCTTGGTACTTTCAATGGGCTCTGTCTGAGGTGGGATTCGAACCCACGCCTCCTGGGGAGACTGCGACCTGAACGCAACGCCTTACACCGCTTCGCCATCCTGGCAACTGGTAATGCTCTCTTGACCGTGTTTCCTTTGTTATTGCTTGGTACTTTCAATGGGCTCTGTCTGAGGTGGGATTCGAACCCACACCTCCTGGGGAGACTGCGACCTGAACGCAACGCCTTAGACCGCTCCGCCATCCTGGCACCTGGTAATGCTCTCTTGAATGTGTTTGCTTTGTTCTTGCTTGGTACTTTCAATGGGCTCTGTCTGAGGTGGGATTAGAACCCACGCCTCCTGGGGAGACTGCGACCTGAACGCAACGCCTTAGACCGCTCCGCCATCCTGGCACCTGGTAATGCTCTCTTGAATGTGTTTGCTTTGTTCTTGCTTGGTACTTTCAATGGGCTCTGTCTGAGGTGGGATTCGAACCCACGCCTCCTGGGGAGACTGCGACCTGTACGCAACGCCTTAGACCGCTCCGCCATCCTGGCACCTGGTAATGCTCTCTTGAATGTGTTTGCTTTGTTCTGGCTTGGTACTTTCAATGGGCTCTGTCTGAGGTGGGATTCGAACCCACGCCTCCTGGGGAGACTGCGACCTGAACTCAACACCTTAGACCGCTCCGCCATCCTGGCAACTGGTAATGCTCTCTTGACTGTGTTTGCTTTGTTCTTGCTTGGTACTTTCAATGGGCACTGTCTGAGGTGGGATTCGAACCCACGCCTACTGGGGAGACTGCGACCTGAACGCAACGCCTTAGACCGCTCCGCCATCCTGGCAGCTGGTAATGCTCTCTTGACTGTGTTTGCTTTGTACTTTCAATGGGCTCTGTCTGAGGTGGGATTCGAACCCACACCTCCTGGGGAGACTGCGACCTGAAAGCAACGCCTTAGACCGCTCCGCCATCCTGGCAACTGGTAATGCTCTCTTGAATGTGTTTGCTTTGTTCTTGCTTGGTACTTTCAATGGGCTCTGTCTGAGGTGGGATTCGAACCCACACCTCCTGGGGAGACTGCGACCTGAACGCAACGCCTTAGACCGCTCCGCCATCCTGGCAACTGGTAATGCTCTCTTGAATGTGTTTGCTTTGTTCTTGCTTGGTACTTTCAATGGGCTCTGTCTGAGACGGGATTCGAACCCACGCCTCCTGGGGAGACTGCGACCTGAACGCAACGCCTTAGACAGCTCCGCCATCCTGGCACCTGGTAATGCTCTCTTTACTGTGTTTCCTATGTTCTTGCTTGGTACTTTCAATGGGCTCTATCTGAGGTGGGATTCGAACACACGCCTCCTGGGGAGACTGCGACCTGAACGCAACGCCTTACACCGCTTCGCCATCCTGGCAACTGGTAATGCCCTCTTGACCGTGTTTCCTTTGTTATTGCTTGGTACTTTCAATGGGCTCTGTCTGAGGTGGGATTCGAACCCGCGCCTCCTGGGGGGACTGCGACCTGAACGCAACGCCTTAGACCGCTCCGCCATCCTGGCACTTGGTAATGCTCTCTTGAATGTGTTTGCTTTGTTCTTGCTTGGTACTTTCAATGGGCTCTGTCTGAGGTGGGATTCGAACCCACGCCTCCTGGGGAGACTGCGACCTGAACGCAACGCCTTAGACCGCTCCGCCATCCTGGCAACTGGTAATGCTCTCTTGACTGTGTTTGCTTTGTTCTTGCTTGGTAGTTTCAATGGGCACTGTCTGAGGTGGGATTCGAACCCACGCCTCCTGGGGAGACTGCGACCTGAACGCAACGACTTAGACCGCTCTGCCATCCTGGCAACTGGTAATGCTCTCTTGACTGTGTTTGCTTTGTTCTTGCTTGGTAGTTTCAATGGGCACTGTCTGAGGTGGGATTCGAACCCACGCCTCCTGGGGAGACTGCGACCTGAACGCAACGCCTTAGACCGCTCCGCCATCCTGGCAACTGGTAATGCTCTCTTGACTGTGTTTGCTTTGTTCTTGCTTGGTACTTTCAATGGGCACTGTCTGAGGTGGGATTCGAACCCACGCCTCCTGGGGTGACTGCGACCTGAACGCAACGCCTTAGACCGCTCCGCCATCCTGGCACCTGGTAATGCTCTCTTGAATGTGTTTGCTTTGTTCTTGCTTGGTACTTTCAATGGGCTCTGTCTGAGGTGGGATTCGAACCCACGCCTCCTGGGGAGACTGCGACCTGAACGCAACGCCTTAGACCGCTCAGCCATCCTGGAACCTGGTAATGCTCTCTTGAATGTGTTTGCTTTGTTCTGGCTTGGTACTTTCAATGGGCTCTGTCTGAGGTGGGATTCGAACCCACGCCTCCTGGGGAGACTGCGACCTGAACTCAACACCTTAGACCGCTCCGCCATCCTGGCAACTGGTAATGCTCTCTTGACTGTGTTTGCTTTGTTCTTGCTTGGTAGTTTCAATGGGCACTGTCTGAGGTGGGATTCGAACCCACGCCTCCTGGGGAGACTGCGACCTGAACGCAACGCCTTAGACCGCTCCGCCATCCAGGCAACTGGTAATGCTCTCTTGACTGTGTTTGCTTTGTTCTTGCTTGGTAGTTTCAATGGGCACTGTCTGAGGTGGGATTCGAACCCACGCCTCCTGGGGAGACTGCGACCTGAACGCAACGCCTTAGACCGCTCCGCCATCCTGGCAACTGGTAATGCTCTCTTGACTGTGTTTGCTTTGTTCTTGCTTGGTACTTTCAATGGGCACTGTCTGAGGTGGGATTCGAACCCACGCCTCCTGGGGAGACTGCGACCTGAACGCAATGCCTTAGACCGCTCCGCCATCCTGGCACCTGGTAATGCTCTCTTGAATGTGTTTGCTTTGTTCTTGCTTGGTACTTTCAATGGGCTCTGTCTGAGGTGGGATTCGAACCCACGCCTCCTGGGGAGTCTGCGACCTGAACGCAACGCCTTAGACCGCTTCGCCATCCTGGCAACTGGTAATGCTCTCTTGACCGTGTTTCCTTTGTTATTGCTTGGTACTTTCAATGGGCTCTGACTGAGGTGGGATTCGAACCCACACCTCCTGGGGAGACTGCGACCTGAACGCAACGCCTTAGACCGCTCCGCCATCCTGGCACCTGGTAATGCTTTCTTGAATATGTTTGCTTTGTTCTTGCTTAGTACTTTCAATGGGCTCTGTCTGAGGTGGGATTAGAACCCACGCCACCTGGTGAGACTGCGACCTGAACGCAACGCTTAAGACCGCTCCGCCATCCTGGCACCTGGTAATGCTCTCTTGAATGTGTTTGCTTTGTTCTTGCTTGGTACTTTCAATGGGCACTGTCTGAGGTGGGATTCGAACCCACGCCTCCTGGGGAGACTGCGACCTGAACGCAATGCCTTAGACCGCTCCGCCATCCTGGCACCTGGTAATGCTCTCTTGAATGTGTTTGCTTTGTTCTTGCTTGGTACTTTCAATGGGCTCTGTCTGAGGTGGGATTCGAACCCACGCCTCCTGGGGAGTCTGCGACCTGAACGCAACGCCTTAGACCGCTTCGCCATCCTGGCAACTGGTAATGCTCTCTTGACCGTGTTTCCTTTGTTATTGCTTGGTACTTTCAATGGGCTCTGACTGAGGTGGGATTCGAACCCACACCTCCTGGGGAGACTGCGACCTGAACGCAACGCCTTAGACCGCTCCGCCATCCTGGCACCTGGTAATGCTTTCTTGAATGTGTTTGCTTTGTTCTTGCTTAGTACTTTCAATGGGCTCTGTCTGAGGTGGGATTAGAACCCACGCCACCTGGTGAGACTGCGACCTGAACGCAACGCTTAAGACCGCTCCGCCATCCTGGCACCTGGTAATGCTCTCTTGAATGTGTTTGCTTTGTTCTTGCTTGGTACTTTCAATGGGCTCTGTCTGAGGTGGGATTCGAACCCACACCTCCTGGGGAGACTGCGACCTGAACGCAACGCCTTAGACCGCTCCGCCATCCAGGCACCTGGTAATGCTCTCTTGAATGTGTTTGCTTTGTTCTTGCTTGGTACTTTCAATGGGCTCTGTCTGAGGTGGGATTCGAACCCACACCTCCTGGGGAGACTGCGACCTGAAAGCAACTGCCTTAGACCGCTCCGCCATCCTGGCAACTGGTAATGCTCTCTTGAATGTGTTTGCTTTGTTCTTGCTTGGTACTTTCAATGGGCTCTGTCTGAGGCGGGATTCAAATCCACGCCTCCTGGGGAGACTGCGACCTGAACGCAGCGCCTTAGACCGCTCTGCCATCCTGGCAACTGGTAATGCTCTCTTGACTGTGTTTGCTTTGTTCTTGCTTGGTACTTTCAATGGGCTCTGTCTGAGGCGGGATTCGAACCCACGCCTCCTGGGGAAACTGCGACCTGAACGCAGCGCCTTAGACCGCTCCGCCATCCTGGCACCTGGTAAATCTCTCTTGAATGTGTTTGCTTTGTTCTTGATTGGTACTTTCAATGGGCTCTGTCTGAGGCGGGATTCGAACCCACGCCTCCTGGGGAGACTGCGACCTGAACGCAGCGCCTTAGACCGCTCTGCCATCCTGGCAACTGGTAATGCTCTCTTGACTGTGTTTGCTTTGTACTTTCAATGGGCTCTGTCTGAGGTGGGATTCGAACCCACGCCTCCTGGGGAGACTGCGACCTGAACGCAACGCCTTAGACCGCTCCGCCATCCTGGCAACTGGTAATGCTCTCTTTACTGTGTTTCCTTTGTTCTTGCTTGGTACTTTCAATGGGCATGTCTGAGGTGGGATTCGAACCCACGCCTCCTGGGGAGACTGCGACCTGAACGCAATGCCTTAGACCGCTCCGCCATCCTGGCAGCTGGAAATGCTCTCTTGACTGTTTTTGCTTTGTTCTTGCTTGGTACTTTCAATGGGCTCTGTCTGAGGCGGGATTCGAACCCACGCCTCCTGGGGAGATTGAGACCTGAACGCAACGCCTTAGACCGCTCCGCCATCCAGGCAACTGGTAATGCTCTCTTGACCGTGTTTCCTTTGTTATTGCTTGGTACTTTCAATGGGCTCTGTCTGAGGTGGGATTCGAACCCACGTCTCCTGGGGAGACTGCGACCTGAACGCAACGCCTTAGACCGCTCCGCCATCCTGGCACCTGGTAATGCTCTCTTGAATGTGTTTGCTTTGTTCTGGCTTGGTACTTTCAATGGGCTCTGTCTGAGGTGGGATTCGAACCCACGCCTCCTGGGGAGACTGCGACCTGAACTCAACACCTTAGACCGCTCCGCCATCCTGGCAACTGGTAATGCTCTCTTGACTGTGTTTGCTTTGTTCTTGCTTGGTACTTTCAATGGGCACTGTCTGAGGTGGGATTTTAACCCACGCCTCCTGGGGAGACTGCGACCTGAACGCAACGGCTTAGACCGCTCTGCCATCTTATCATCTGGTAAAGCTCTCTTGAATGTGTTTGCTTTGTTCTTGCTTGGTACTTTCAATGGGCTCTGTCTGAGGTGGGATTCAAACCCACGCCTCCTGGGGAGACTGCGACCTGAACGCAACGCCTTAGACCGCTCCGCCATCCAGGCAACTGGTAATGCTCTCTTGACCGTGTTTCCTTTGTTACTGCTTGGTACTTTCAATGGGCTCTGTCTGAGGTGGGATTCGAACCCACGTCACCTGGGGAGACTGCGACCTGAACGCAACGCCTTAGACCGCTCCGCCATCCTGGCACCTGGTAATGCTCTCTTGAATGTGTTTGCTTTGTTCTTCCATGGTACTTTCAATGGGCTCTGTCTGAGGTGGGATTAGAACCCACGCCTCCTGGGGAGACTGCGACCTGAACGCAACGCCTTAGACCGCTCCGCCATCCTGGCACCTGGTAATGCTCACTTGAATGTGTTTGCTTTGTTCTTGCTTGGTATTTTCAATGGGCTCTGTCTGAGGTGGGATTCGAACCCACGCCTCCTGGGGAGACTGCGACCTGAACGCAGCGCCTTAGACCGCTCTGCCATCCTGGCAACTGGTAATGCTCTCTTGACTGTGTTTGCTTTGTTCTTGCTTGGTACTTTCAATGGGCTCTGTCTGAGGCGGGATTCGAACCCACGCCTCCAGGGGAGACTGCGACCTGAACGCAACGCCTTAGACCGCTCCGCCATCCTGGCACCTGGTAATGCTCTCTTGACTGTGTTTGCTTTGTTCTTGCTTGGTACTTTCAATGGGCACTGTCTGAGGTGGGATTTTAACCCACGCCTCCTGGGGAGACTGCGACCTGAACGCAACGGCTTAGACCGCTCTGTCATCTTATCATCTGGTAATGCTCTCTGGAATGTGTTTGCTTTGTTCTTGCTTGGTACTTTCAATGGGATCTGTCTGAGGTGGGATTCAAACCCACGCCTCCTGGGGAGACTGCGACCTGAACGCAACGCCTTAGACCGCTCCGCCATCCTGGCACCTGGTAATGCTCTCTTGAATGTGTTTGCTTTGTTCTTCCTTGGTACTTTCAATGGGCTCTGTCTGAGGTGGGATTAGAACCCACGCCTCCTGGGGAGACTGCGACCT
This sequence comes from Idiotropiscis lumnitzeri, assembly GCF_059441095.1. NCBI lineage: Eukaryota > Metazoa > Chordata > Actinopteri > Syngnathiformes > Syngnathidae > Idiotropiscis > Idiotropiscis lumnitzeri. The sequence goes on along the minus strand of NW_028283761.1, from coordinate 20,419 downwards.
GAACGCAACGCCTTAGACCGCTGCGCCATCCTGGCACCTGGTAATGCTCTCTTGAATGTGTTTGCTTTGTTCTTGCTTGGTACTTTCAATGGGCTCTGTCTGAGGTGGGATTCAAACCCACGCCTCCTGGGGAGACTGCGACCTGAACGCAACGCCTTAGACCGCTGCGCCATCCTGGCACCTGGTAATGCTCTCTTGAATGTGTTTGCTTTGTTCTTGCTTGGTACTTTCAATGGGCTCTGTCTGAGGTGGGATTCAAACCCACGCCTCCTGGGGAGACTGCGACCTGAACGCAACGCCTTAGACCACTCCGCCATCCTGGCACCTGGTAATGCTCTCTTGAATGTGTTTGCTTTGTTCTTGCTTGGTACTTTCAATGGGCTCTGTCTGAGGTGGGATTCGAACCCACGCCTCCTGGGGAGACTGCGACCTGAACGCAACGCCTTAGACCGCTCCGCCATCCTGGCACCTGCTAATGCTCTCTTGAATGTGTTTGCTTTGTTCTTGCTTGGTACTTTCAATGGGCTCTGTCTGAGGCGGGATTCGAACCCACGCCTCCTGGGGAGACTGCGACCTGAACGCTACGCCTAAGACCGCTCCGCCATCCTTGCAGCTGGTAATGCTCTCTTGACTGTGTTTGCTTTCTTCTTGCTTGGTACTTTCAATGGGCTCTGTCTGCTGCGGGATTCGAACCCACGCCTACTGGGGAGACTGCGACCTGAACGCAGCGCCTTAGACCGCTCCGCCATCCTGGCAACTGGTAATGCTCTCTTGACTGTTTTTGCTTCGTTCTTGCTTGGTACTTTCAATGGGCTCTGTCTGAGGCGGGATTCGAACCCACGCCTCCTGGGGAGACTGCGACCTGAACGCAGCGCCTTAGACCGCTATGCCATCCTGGCAACTGGTAATGCTCTCTTGATTGTCTTTGCTTTGTTCTTGCTTGGTACTTTCAATGGGTTCTGTCTGAGGCGGGATTCGAACCCACGCCTCCTGGGGAGACTGCGACCTGAACGCAGCGCCTTAGACCGCTTTGCCATCCTGGCAACTGGTAATGCTCTCTTGACTGTGTTTGCTTTGTTCTTGCTTGGTACTTTCAATGGGCTCTGTCTGAGGCGGGATTCGAACCCACGCCTCCAGGGGAGACTGCGACCTGAACGCAACGCCTTAGACCGCTCCGCCATCCTGGCACCTGGTAATGCTCTCTTGAATGTGTTTGCTTTGTTCTTGCTTGGTACTTTCAATGGGCTCTGTCTGAGGTGGGATTCGAACCCACGCCTCCTGGGGAGACTGCGACCTGAACGCAACGGCTTAGACCGCACTGCCATCTTATCATCTGGTAATGCTCTCTTGAATGTGTTTGCTTTGTTCTTGCTTGGTACTTTCAATGGGCTCTGTCTGAGGTGGGATTCAAACCCACGCCTCCTGGGGAGACTGCGACCTGAACGCAACGCCTTAGACCGCTCCGCCATCCTGGCACCTGGTAATGCTCTCTTGAATGTGTTTGCTTTGTTCTTCCTTGGTACTTTCAATGGGCTCTGTCTGAGGTGGGATTAGAACCCACGCCTCCTGGGGAGACTGCGACCTGAACGCAACGCCTTAGACCGCTCCGCCATCCTGGCACCTGGTAATGCTCTCTTGAATGTGTTTGCTTTGTTCTTGCTTGGTACTTTCAATGGGCTCTGTCTGAGGTGGGATTCGAACCCACGCCTCCTGGGGAGACTGCGACCTGAACGCAACGCCTTAGACCACTCCGCCATCCTGGCACCTGGTAATGCTCTCTTGAATGTGTTTGCTTTGTTCTTGCTTGGTACTTTCAATGGGCTCTGTCTGAGGTGGGACTCGAACCCACGCCTCCTGGGGAGACTGCGACCTGAATGCAACGCCTTAGACCGCTCCGCCATCCTGGCACCTGCTAATGCTCTCTTGAATGTGTTTGCTTTGTTCTTGCTTGGTACTTTCAATGGGCTCTGTCTGAGGCGGGATTCTAACCCACGCCTCCTGGGGAGACTGCGACCTGAACGCTACGCCTAAGACCGCTCCGCCATCCTTGCAGCTGGTAATGCTCTCTTGACTGTTATCTTTCTTCTTGCTTGGTACTTTCAATGGGCTCTGTCTGCTGCGGGATTTTAACCCACGCCTCCTGGGGAGACTGCGACCTGAACGCAACGGCTTAGACCGCTCTGCCATCTTATCATCTGGTAATGCTCTCTTGAATGTGTTTGCTTTGTTCTTGCTTGGTACTTTCAATGGGCTCTGTCTGAGGTGGGATTCAAACCCACGCCTCCTGGGGAGACTGCGACCTGAACGCAACGCCTTAGACCGCTCCGCCATCCTGGCACCTGGTAATGCTCTCTTGACTGTGTTTGCTTTGTTCTTGCTTGGTACTTTCAATGGGCACTGTCTGAGGTGGGATTTTAACCCACGTCACCTGGGGAGACTGCGACCTGAACGCAACGCCTTAGACCGCTCCGCCATCCTGGCACCTGGTAATGCTCTCTTGAATGTGTTTGCTTTGTTCTTCCTTGGTACTTTCAATGGGCTCTGTCTGAGGTGGGATTAGAACCCACGCCTCCTGGGGAGACTGCGACCTGAACGCAACGCCTTAGACCGCTCCGCCATCCTGGCACCTGGTAATGCTCACTTGAATGTGTTTGCTTTGTTCTTGCTTGGTATTTTCAATGGGCTCTGTCTGAGGTGGGATTCGAACCCACGCCTCCTGGGGAGACTGCGACCTGAACGCAGCGCCTTAGACCGCTCTGCCATCCTGGCAACTGGTAATGCTCTCTTGACTGTGTTTGCTTTGTTCTTGCTTGGTACTTTCAATGGGCTCTGTCTGAGGTGGGATTCGAACCCACGCCTCCTGGGGAGACTGCGACCTGAACGCAACGCCTTAGACCGCTCCGCCATCCTGGCAACTGGTAATGCTCTCTTGACTGTGTTTGCTTTGTTCTTGCTTGGTACTTTCAATGGGCACTGTCTGAGGTGGGATTTTAACCCACGCCTCCTGGGGAGACTGCGACCTGAACGCAACGGCTTAGACCGCTCTGCCATCTTATCATCTGGTAATGCTCTCTGGAATGTGTTTGCTTTGTTCTTGCTTGGTACTTTCAATGGGCTCTGTCTGAGGTGGGATTCAAACCCACGCCTCCTGGGGAGACTGCGACCTGAACGCAACGCCTTAGACCGCTCCGCCATCCTGGCACCTGGTAATGCTCTCTTGAATGTGTTTGCTTTCTTCTTCCTTGGTACTTTCAATGGGCTCTGTCTGAGGTGGGATTAGAACCCACGCCTCCTGGGGAGACTGCGACCTGAACGCAACGCCTTAGACCGCTCCGCCATCCTGGCACCTGGTAATGCTCTCTTGAATGTGTTTGCTTTGTTCTTCCTTGGTACTTTCAATGGGCTCTGTCTGAGGTGGGATTAGAACCCACGCCTCCTGGGGAGACTGCGACCTGAACGCAACGCCTTAGACCGCTCCGCCATCCTGGCACCTGGTAATGCTCTCTTGAATGTGTTTGCTTTGTTCTTGCTTGGTACTTTCAATGGGCTCTGTCTGAGGTGGGATTCGAACCCACGCCTCCTGGGGAGACTGCGACCTGAACGCAACGCCTTAGACCGCTCCGCCATCCTGGCAACTGGTAATGCTCTCTTGACTGTGTTTGCTTTGTTCTTCCTTGGTACTTTCAATGGGCACTGTCTGAGGTGGGATTTTAACCCACGCCTCCTGGGGAGACTGCGACCTGAACGCAACGGCTTTGACCGCACTGCCATCTTATCATCTGGTAATGCTCTCTTGAATGTGTTTGCTTTGTTCTTGCTTGGTACTTTCAATGGGCTCTGTCTGAGGTGGGATTAGAACCCACGCCTCCTGGGGAGACTGCGACCTGAACGCAACGCCTTAGACCGCTCCGCCATCCTGGCACCTGGTAATGCTCTCTTGAATGTGTTTGCTTTGTTCTTCCTTGGTACTTTCAATGGGCTCTGTCTGAGGTGGGATTAGAACCCACGCCTCCTGGGGAGACTGCGACCTGAACGCAACGCCTTAGACCGCTCCGCCATCCTGGCACCTGGTAATGCTCTCTTGAATGTGTTTGCTTTGTTCTTGCTTGGTACTTTCAATGGGCTCTGTCTGAGGTGGGATTCGAACCCACGCCTCCTGGGGAGACTGCGACCTGAACGCAACGCCTTAGACCGCTCCGCCATCCTGGCAACTGGTAATGCTCTCTTGACTGTGTTTGCTTTGTTCTTCCTTGGTACTTTCAATGGGCACTGTCTGAGGTGGGATTTTAACCCACGCCTCCTGGGGAGACTGCGACCTGAACGCAACGGCTTTGACCGCACTGCCATCTTATCATCTGGTAATGCTCTCTTGAATGTGTTTGCTTTGTTCTTGCTTGGTACTTTCAATGGGCTCTGTCTGAGGTGGGATTCAAACCCACGCCTCCTGGGGAGACTGCGACCTGAACGCAACGCCTTAGACCGCTCCGCCATCCTGGCACCTGGTAATGCTCTCTTGAATGTGTTTGCTTTGTTCTTCCTTGGTACTTTCAATGGGCTCTGTCTGAGGTGGGATTAGAACCCACGCCTCCTGGGGAGACTGCGACCTGAACGCAACGCCTTAGACCGCTCCGCCATCCTGGCACCTGGTAATGCTCTCTTGAATGTGTTTGCTTTGTTCTTGCTTGGTACTTTCAATGGGCTCTGTCTGAGGTGGGATTCGAACCCACGCCTCCTGGGGAGACTGCGACCTGAACGCAACGCCTTAGACCGCTCCGCCATCCTGGCACCTGGTAATGCTCACTTGAATGTGTTTGCTTTGTTCTTGCTTGGTATTTTCAATGGGCTCTGTCTGAGGTGGGATTCGAACCCACGCCTCCTGGGGAGACTGCGACCTGAACGCAGCGCCTTAGACCGCTCTGCCATCCTGGCAACTGGTAATGCTCTCTTGACTGTGTTTGCTTTGTTCTTGCTTGGTACTTTCAATGGGCTCTGTCTGAGGCGGGATTCGAACCCACGCCTCCAGGGGAGACTGCGACCTGAACGCAACGCCTTAGACCGCTCCGCCATCCTGGCACCTGGTAATGCTCTCTTGACTGTGTTTGCTTTGTTCTTGCTTGGTACTTTCAATGGGCACTGTCTGAGGTGGGATTTTAACCCACGCCTCCTGGGGAGACTGCGACCTGAACGCAACGGCTTAGACCGCTCTGTCATCTTATCATCTGGTAATGCTCTCTGGAATGTGTTTGCTTTGTTCTTGCTTGGTACTTTCAATGGGATCTGTCTGAGGTGGGATTCAAACCCACGCCTCCTGGGGAGACTGCGACCTGAACGCAACGCCTTAGACCGCTCCGCCATCCTGGCACCTGGTAATGCTCTCTTGAATGTGTTTGCTTTGTTCTTCCTTGGTACTTTCAATGGGCTCTGTCTGAGGTGGGATTAGAACCCACGCCTCCTGGGGAGACTGCGACCTGAACGCAACGCCTTAGACCGCTGCGCCATCCTGGCACCTGGTAATGCTCTCTTGAATGTGTTTGCTTTGTTCTTGCTTGGTACTTTCAATGGGCTCTGTCTGAGGTGGGATTCAAACCCACGCCTCCTGGGGAGACTGCGACCTGAACGCAACGCCTTAGACCGCTGCGCCATCCTGGCACCTGGTAATGCTCTCTTGAATGTGTTTGCTTTGTTCTTGCTTGGTACTTTCAATGGGCTCTGTCTGAGGTGGGATTCAAACCCACGCCTCCTGGGGAGACTGCGACCTGAACGCAACGCCTTAGACCACTCCGCCATCCTGGCACCTGGTAATGCTCTCTTGAATGTGTTTGCTTTGTTCTTGCTTGGTACTTTCAATGGGCTCTGTCTGAGGTGGGATTCGAACCCACGCCTCCTGGGGAGACTGCGACCTGAACGCAACGCCTTAGACCGCTCCGCCATCCTGGCACCTGCTAATGCTCTCTTGAATGTGTTTGCTTTGTTCTTGCTTGGTACTTTCAATGGGCTCTGTCTGAGGCGGGATTCGAACCCACGCCTCCTGGGGAGACTGCGACCTGAACGCTACGCCTAAGACCGCTCCGCCATCCTTGCAGCTGGTAATGCTCTCTTGACTGTGTTTGCTTTCTTCTTGCTTGGTACTTTCAATGGGCTCTGTCTGCTGCGGGATTCGAACCCACGCCTACTGGGGAGACTGCGACCTGAACGCAGCGCCTTAGACCGCTCCGCCATCCTGGCAACTGGTAATGCTCTCTTGACTGTTTTTGCTTCGTTCTTGCTTGGTACTTTCAATGGGCTCTGTCTGAGGCGGGATTCAAACCCACGCCTCCTGGGGAGACTGCGACCTGAACGCAGCGCCTTAGACCGCTATGCCATCCTGGCAACTGGTAATGCTCTCTTGATTGTCTTTGCTTTGTTCTTGCTTGGTACTTTCAATGGGTTCTGTCTGAGGCGGGATTCGAACCCACGCCTCCTGGGGAGACTGCGACCTGAACGCAGCGCCTTAGACCGCTTTGCCATCCTGGCAACTGGTAATGCTCTCTTGACTGTGTTTGCTTTGTTCTTGCTTGGTACTTTCAATGGGCTCTGTCTGAGGCGGGATTCGAACCCACGCCTCCAGGGGAGACTGCGACCTGAACGCAACGCCTTAGACCGCTCCGCCATCCTGGCACCTGGTAATGCTCTCTTGAATGTGTTTGCTTTGTTCTTGCTTGGTACTTTCAATGGGCTCTGTCTGAGGTGGGATTCGAACCCACGCCTCCTGGGGAGACTGCGACCTGAACGCAACGCCTTAGACCGCTCCGCCATCCTGGCAACTGGTAATGCTCTCTTGACTGTGTTTGCTTTGTTCTTGCTTGGTACTTTCAATGGGCACTGTCTGAGGTGGGATTTTAACCCACGCCTCCTGGGGAGACTGCGACCTGAACGCAACGGCTTAGACCGCACTGCCATCTTATCATCTGGTAATGCTCTCTTGAATGTGTTTGCTTTGTTCTTGCTTGGTACTTTCAATGGGCTCTGTCTGAGGTGGGATTCAAACCCACGCCTCCTGGGGAGACTGCGACCTGAACGCAACGCCTTAGACCGCTCCGCCATCCTGGCACCTGGTAATGCTCTCTTGAATGTGTTTGCTTTGTTCTTCCTTGGTACTTTCAATGGGCTCTGTCTGAGGTGGGATTAGAACCCACGCCTCCTGGGGAGACTGCGACCTGAACGCAACGCCTTAGACCGCTCCGCCATCCTGGCACCTGGTAATGCTCTCTTGAATGTGTTTGCTTTGTTCTTGCTTGGTACTTTCAATGGGCTCTGTCTGAGGTGGGATTCGAACCCACGCCTCCTGGGGAGACTGCGACCTGAACGCAACGCCTTAGACCACTCCGCCATCCTGGCACCTGGTAATGCTCTCTTGAATGTGTTTGCTTTGTTCTTGCTTGGTACTTTCAATGGGCTCTGTCTGAGGTGGGACTCGAACCCACGCCTCCTGGGGAGACTGCGACCTGAATGCAACGCCTTAGACCGCTCCGCCATCCTGGCACCTGCTAATGCTCTCTTGAATGTGTTTGCTTTGTTCTTGCTTGGTACTTTCAATGGGCTCTGTCTGAGGCGGGATTCTAACCCACGCCTCCTGGGGAGACTGCGACCTGAACGCTACGCCTAAGACCGCTCCGCCATCCTTGCAGCTGGTAATGCTCTCTTGACTGTTATCTTTCTTCTTGCTTGGTACTTTCAATGGGCTCTGTCTGCTGCGGGATTTTAACCCACGCCTCCTGGGGAGACTGCGACCTGAACGCAACGGCTTAGACCGCTCTGCCATCTTATCATCTGGTAATGCTCTCTTGAATGTGTTTGCTTTGTTCTTGCTTGGTACTTTCAATGGGCTCTGTCTGAGGTGGGATTCAAACCCACGCCTCCTGGGGAGACTGCGACCTGAACGCAACGCCTTAGACCGCTCCGCCATCCTGGCACCTGGTAATGCTCTCTTGACTGTGTTTGCTTTGTTCTTGCTTGGTACTTTCAATGGGCACTGTCTGAGGTGGGATTTTAACCCACGTCACCTGGGGAGACTGCGACCTGAACGCAACGCCTTAGACCGCTCCGCCATCCTGGCACCTGGTAATGCTCTCTTGAATGTGTTTGCTTTGTTCTTCCTTGGTACTTTCAATGGGCTCTGTCTGAGGTGGGATTAGAACCCACGCCTCCTGGGGAGACTGCGACCTGAACGCAACGCCTTAGACCGCTCCGCCATCCTGGCACCTGGTAATGCTCACTTGAATGTGTTTGCTTTGTTCTTGCTTGGTATTTTCAATGGGCTCTGTCTGAGGTGGGATTCGAACCCACGCCTCCTGGGGAGACTGCGACCTGAACGCAGCGCCTTAGACCGCTCTGCCATCCTGGCAACTGGTAATGCTCTCTTGACTGTGTTTGCTTTGTTCTTGCTTGGTACTTTCAATGGGCTCTGTCTGAGGTGGGATTCGAACCCACGCCTCCTGGGGAGACTGCGACCTGAACGCAACGCCTTAGACCGCTCCGCCATCCTGGCAACTGGTAATGCTCTCTTGACTGTGTTTGCTTTGTTCTTGCTTGGTACTTTCAATGGGCACTGTCTGAGGTGGGATTTTAACCCACGCCTCCTGGGGAGACTGCGACCTGAACGCAACGGCTTAGACCGCTCTGCCATCTTATCATCTGGTAATGCTCTCTGGAATGTGTTTGCTTTGTTCTTGCTTGGTACTTTCAATGGGCTCTGTCTGAGGTGGGATTCAAACCCACGCCTCCTGGGGAGACTGCGACCTGAACGCAACGCCTTAGACCGCTCCGCCATCCTGGCACCTGGTAATGCTCTCTTGAATGTGTTTGCTTTGTTCTTCCTTGGTACTTTCAATGGGCTCTGTCTGAGGTGGGATTAGAACCCACGCCTCCTGGGGAGACTGCGACCTGAACGCAACGCCTTAGACCGCTCCGCCATCCTGGCACCTGGTAATGCTCTCTTGAATGTGTTTGCTTTGTTCTTCCTTGGTACTTTCAATGGGCTCTGTCTGAGGTGGGATTAGAACCCACGCCTCCTGGGGAGACTGCGACCTGAACGCAACGCCTTAGACCGCTCCGCCATCCTGGCACCTGGTAATGCTCTCTTGAATGTGTTTGCTTTGTTCTTGCTTGGTACTTTCAATGGGCTCTGTCTGAGGTGGGATTCGAACCCACGCCTCCTGGGGAGACTGCGACCTGAACGCAACGCCTTAGACCGCTCCGCCATCCTGGCAACTGGTAATGCTCTCTTGACTGTGTTTGCTTTGTTCTTCCTTGGTACTTTCAATGGGCACTGTCTGAGGTGGGATTTTAACCCACGCCTCCTGGGGAGACTGCGACCTGAACGCAACGGCTTTGACCGCACTGCCATCTTATCATCTGGTAATGCTCTCTTGAATGTGTTTGCTTTGTTCTTGCTTGGTACTTTCAATGGGCTCTGTCTGAGGTGGGATTCAAACCCACGCCTCCTGGGGAGACTGCGACCTGAACGCAACGCCTTAGACCGCTCCGCCATCCTGGCACCTGGTAATGCTCTCTTGAATGTGTTTGCTTTGTTCTTCCTTGGTACTTTCAATGGGCTCTGTCTGAGGTGGGATTAGAACCCACGCCTCCTGGGGAGACTGCGACCTGAACGCAACGCCTTAGACCGCTCCGCCATCCTGGCACCTGGTAATGCTCTCTTGAATGTGTTTGCTTTGTTCTTGCTTGGTACTTTCAATGGGCTCTGTCTGAGGTGGGATTCGAACCCACGCCTCCTGGGGAGACTGCGACCTGAACGCAACGCCTTAGACCACTCCGCCATCCTGGCACCTGGTAATGCTCTCTTGAATGTGTTTGCTTTGTTCTTGCTTGGTACTTTCAATGGGCTCTGTCTGAGGTGGGACTCGAACCCACGCCTCCTGGGGAGACTGCGACCTGAATGCAACGCCTTAGACCGCTCCGCCATCCTGGCACCTGCTAATGCTCTCTTGAATGTGTTTGCTTTGTTCTTGCTTGGTACTTTCAATGGGCTCTGTCTGAGGCGGGATTCGAACCCACGCCTCCTGGGGAAACTGCGACCTGAACGCTACGCCTTAGACCGCTCCGCCATCCTGGCAACTGGTAATGCTCTCTTGACTGTTTTTGCTTTGTTCTTGCTTGGTACTTTCAATGGGCTCTGTCTGAGGTGGGATTCGAACCCACGCCTCCTGGGGAGATTGAGACCTGAACGCAGCGCCTTAGACCGCTATGCCATCCTGGCAACTGGTAATGCTCTCTTGATTGTCTTTGCTTTGTTCTTGCTTGGTACTTTCAATGGGTTCTGTCTGAGGCGGGATTCGAACCCACGCCTCCTGGGGAGACTGCGACCTGAACGCAGCGCCTTAGACCGCTCTGCCATCCTGGCAACTGGTAATGCTCTCTTGACTGTGTTTGCTTTGTTCTTGCTTGGTACTTTCAATGGGCTCTGTCTGAGGCGGGATTCGAACCCACGCCTCCAGGGGAGACTGCGACCTGAACGCAACGCCTTAGACCGCTCCGCCATCCTGGCACCTGGTAATGCTCTCTTGAATGTGTTTGCTTTGTTCTTGCTTGGTACTTTCAATGGGCTCTGTCTGAGGTGGGATTCGAACCTGTGAGAGTATGTAAATAGTTTGTGTATTTTTAATCATGTTTTTTATACACTATTTGTATCAATGATAATTACACACACACTCACAGACACGCACATCATTGCTTCAGCACACATGCGCACACCCACACGCTTGTTTTAAGTTTCACTTTCCATAGGTTTCGTTTTTCTCTGAATAAAGTCCAGAGGGATGGGCGAAGGAGTCAGTGAGAGTGCGGGAGAGTGAACTGGCAAGACGTCTACTTCACTTCCTGGCTTCTCCTCCCATCGCGATGGAGAAAAGACAAAACCTTCCCTGGTTATTCCTCTGGTTCTCTGCATTTAATTCAGTCTAATGAAGGCGTCAGGACCTTTTAAACCTGTCATTTATTGGTGCCGAAACCCGGGAGCCACACCCGGACGGACGGACGTCGCTGGATATTTCGGGGGCCAACGAATCTGACGTCAGCGCTTCACCATTTGAAAGCGGGTCCCTGAGCTGCGGCGCGGCCGTCCGCCCGGATGTCGGTTCCCTGTCGGACCAGGCGGATCCGGAGGAAGCCAGGTATTGTTTTTCAAATTATTTTGTGCCACCATTTTAAAATTTAAAATATTAACACAATTCGTAAGGGGTGATTTATGTGAGTAAGGAAGCGCGCGCCGGCCGTTTTGCAGTAGTTCGGTCGAAAAGAAAAGAAACTGGATCGTGCTCGTCGAAGGAGTTATAGAAAAATAATTAGGTCATAACTCATTGCGCTGAAGAGAAACTGGGTTTCTCGGGAGACTAGATCTCCCCTACGGAGGGTACGGTAGCATAAAAGAACGTCCTGAGGTACGTCTAAACCACGATCGTGTTGTTTAGGGAGTTACAAAAAAGAAGAAATTAGGTCGTAACTCGTTCAAACCGACATCACGGTAGCATCGATTAAAAGTTCCTCGGTGTCGATAAATAGAAATTATCGACGACTTAGAGGTCTACTCACAATTTCACATTGAAATTAAGGGAATAATAAGGCATTATTTTTGGTGGTTTTTATTATTTTTATTTGAATATTCTTTGTAGCTGCGCAGCTGTGTGTGTGTGGGTGTATGAGGACAAAGAGAAAAAAAAAAGGTGAGAAAGAGCATACGTGCGTGAGGGGGCGTGCGTGCGTGTGTGTGTGTGTGTGTGTGGGTTTGGAGAAGTAGCTGACCAGACAACAGCAAAAGAGAAGAATTTGCAGAGAAGCTGAAGAAAAAAAAAAAAAAAAAAAAAAACCCGCACACACAACACCAGATGTGGAATGATCATTTTGCTGTATGCAAAGTGAGTGAATGGTGTGATTGGGGATTACAAATACCATTTGGTATTTTATCCCGTATAATGCAATAAGGGTTATAAACAGAAATAGTATTTGAGGATGACAGAGAGGGTTGTTGAAGAAGGTAAAGAAGGGGCGGGGTTGCAACTGCCCCCTGCATCCTGAATTACCCCCCCACCACCCACATTATCAGGTAACGCCACATAGAATGAGAACTAGATCAGACAGAACTGCATCGATAAGACAAAAAAACCCCAATAAAAGATAGATAAACCAAAAAAGCGCTCACCTCAATGTGTTGCGTGTATAAGTGGCAGTGTGCATTTGTGGCAGAGGCTGCATTGGCCCTATAGGGCTGCACACACATAATTATGAGCGATATTAGTTGAATTAAAGGACTTATTATGGGCAAAAGATAAAGATGGATTGTGTTGCTGTTATTACTAACATGTTATTCTTGTTTGAAGTTGTTCAGTGTTGAGAACTGTGTGTGTCGTTTTGTGGGCCCGTGTATATGTCTGTGTGTCTGTCTGAGTGTCTGGCTGTGTGTCTAAATGTCAGGGAGAGTGATCAAAGTGGTTGGAATTATGCTAAAAGGATTGATGAAGTAGAGATAAAATGGAATCAAGGATTAGTAACCAACAAAAGGCTACTTATGAGTGACGAGATCTTATTGAGAAAAATAATTCCCAAATTTACAAAAGAAATTAATAAAGAAGATGATTTGAGGAGATAAATTCATTTAAATTTGAAATTAAATAAAATAACTTATACAACGGGATAGGCTTAAAAGAAAAGAGAGAAATAGCCTGATGTGCGTTTTCTGAAAAATAAAGAAATTGAACCCAGACGCCTAGGCTGGTTTAAAAAGATGAGTGAAGATAAGGAAGTTCATAAAAAAAACAGGATCTTGATAAAATTCAGTATTTAGACTCATGGAAAGCTGAACATGGTTTTAATGGTCAGTTAAAAACACGAAAAATAGCCGCATTGCAGAAATCAATCATAGCAAAGACAAAGAAAGACCACAAAAAGATGAAGAAAAATGGCTTTGAGGAAACAGAATATTGGATGAGGGTAGCCTTAAAAAGAGAAGAGGGTGACAAGAAACAGAAAAGATGAGACATTTGGGCAATACAAAGTGAGAATGACAGCTGTGTTTCAAAACCACAGCGGGCTGCAGGAAGATGGTGATGTGGATGGGGCATTTCAACAGCAGTTGAAGAATGCTTTACATGCAGGATCAAGAGAGGAAATTCATAAGTGGGTAAATAAACATTACATTTGCCTGCCAACAGGTACCCTGGAGGAGTATGTAAATCACGCCCTCCATGCTGAGAAGATAGAAAATAAAAAGAAACAGAGGTCTATAGACACTTTTTATCAAAATAAAGGTCAGAATGTCTTTTATCAAGGTGGAAGAGGCTGAGACAAGGACGCCTTCCCACCGGAGATGATATTTTTTACAGTTGTGGCAGATCAGGACACTTTGCCAGAAACTGCCGTCAACCACACAGGAAGACCACACTAAAAGAAGGCCAGATAGCAAGAAATTGCCTTGAGAAGAAGCAGCCTTCAGCATGACTAAGATAGAAAGATTAAAGAACAGATGAGTTTTTAAATGAAGAGGTTTTCCTAAATTTACAAAAGATATTGGCTTTTGATTAAATGATTGAGCTGAAATAACCGTATTGGTAATGGGACACCAATTACCCTTTTTATGTGACATTGGTGCAGATAGGATTGCTTATAATAAATCAATTTCAAATGATAGGGCAAGTGAGAAAGGGGCCATAGTCAGATTTGCAAGGGGAAAAATGGAACAGAGTAACAGAATTAGAACCTGTGTGGTTGAGGGACCCAGAAGGCCACTGAGTTGGTTGCATGAATTGAAATTAGTTTTATTTTTACAGAATAATGAGAGCCCAAGTTGTGGGGATGTGATTAATTTACAGAAAAAGTTTAGTGATGAGATAATTTATATTTACATGATTCAATAGACAAGATATATCATTTTGATGATGGTTTTTACTTAATTGTATACTTGCGTCTCCTTCAGAAAGGGAGAAGTAGGTGTTATGAAATTTTAACAATTGGATGAAGCTTCTGAAAGTGAACATGAGGAATTTTTGCAAAAACATAGGTGTTTCTTGATTTTTTTAAATTTTGATTCGAGACATTGGTAGGTTTGAGTGGTTGTGGAAAAACTACAGTGAATTTGGAAATTAGGAGCAGACTGTGGAGAGGCTCTTGTGAGGAGGAGGATAGAAATTAGATTTTGCTTTTTGGTGAATTGAAGAAATAAATATTTTAGATTTCATATTCCAGTTGATGATGTTTATATTAAAGTAGGCCAGAGATGCAATGAAATGCAGAAATATAAATGATACAGGAAAAATTTGGCAAGGGCTATAATTTTCATTAAAGCAGAGAAGAAATTAGAAATTGCAAATAACATTGATGTGTACTTGTCCACTTTGAAGTAGAATTAACATGTTCATTTTGTGATAAGAAATTTGTGATTATGTGAAAAGGGAAAAAGAGAATTACAGGCTTTTCAAATAAAACAACCTAATTTAAATTGGCCAACTTGTAAAATGGAAAAGAAGATTCTAAATTATGCACAAAAAGCTTGAACGTGTTGAGCAGAAGAAAGGAAAAGAGAAAACATTTAAAAAAAAGAAGGAAGCATAGAGTCTTGTGATAAACAATAACTTTTCAGGACGAAGAGAGAAGCAATAGAAGATCACATGGCGAAAGAAAAAAACTAACATAAAAAGTGTGTGTAGAAGGACTTCTACATCAACATGCGTTTTGCTTATTAGGCCGTGATACACTGACAATTGGACTTTAATATCAGAATCAATAAGCAAGGGCGAATTTAAACAAGAGTCAAAACTTTAAAAGGACGCATTGTCAGTGATAAGCGGGAAGAAAAATAGTAATAAATCTTTGCCAGACCACTGTTGTGTAAACACCTTCCTTGGCACTTTCATGACCTCCATTAAGTCCCTGACTTTTCATAGATAAAGTTGGAGCCCAAAGTCTCTCAGGGCTGTAATTTATGCGGCAGAGAAAGAGCCCAACAGGTTTAGGGTGAGTTTAAAACAATAGTATCATGGCCATAAAATGGGTTGTGTATGTTGGAACTTGTGGAGATACACTGCAAGATTGTATTTACAAAGCATCTTAATGCACTACCAAATTATTATTATAAGCCATTTGGGCAAACAGTGACTGCAAAAAATGGCTTCATGGACTTGTGTTGCTGCAGAAACACAGGAAAGTGAATCCATTTGCATATTAGTCACAACAATTTGGATTTCGTGGCAGAGAACCACTTAAGAGTGTGATCAAGAGCTTTCACTGCTGCTTTAAGGAATGAAAAAATGACATTCCATCACACGACATTCACATTGCACGGCGATTTAATTGTAACATTACATTAATAAGGTGCGATGCATTTAAGCCCAGCGCCATTCTTTTTCCACGCACCATTTAGAAGGCGCCACACGACTGTGGAGCCGTCCAAATTTTCACCAAACCCATGACTTGACTTTTTGACATTTTTTCCTCCCAACTGGAGGAGTTAAGACGTGTAAAGACATGAAGACCAGGTGCACCTTCCAGACTGATAAGAAAGTGTCTGAGAACCAAGGTTGTAGGAAGAAATCACGCTGACTTTTATGCGATGGGAGTATTAGTAGTGCGATACCAACAGATAACTTGTAAAAGAGAGAAATTGTTAGGATAAGCAGGAAGAGCGTAGGCGGTTGTGAGCTAATTAAAATTTGGAGTTTCCCATCTTGTATGAGCTGTATGGTTACAATGTGAACTCACAGTCAAGATAAAATGTTCTTGTGTTCTGTTGATTTTGGGCGAACGGGTGCTTTAAAAATCACAAAAGATAAAAGAAAAGTTGCGCATAAAGCACGTCTAAGTAAGTATTTGTAAATAAAAAATTTTCTGAACAGAAAATGACACGATTACGATTGAATAAAGGCTGGAGCCAAGCCATAACCTCAGAGTCAACATAGCACAAGAGGTTTCATGAAAGCACACACACACACACCCCCACCCACACACACACACACACACACACACACACAGTAAATCAACTTGACAAGTTGATCTCAGGCCAGGGAAAAAGGCACCACTAATTGAACATGCATATTGGGTGGACAATGATGCAAACATTGAGTGACACACGAGCAGATAGTCGTGTGTCAACAGGGGGAAGTATGATATGAAATTGTTCCCACATACAGACTTTTCAACAAAAAAAAAAATTTTTTTTTGGACACTGTTATTTGTTTGGGTTGCAATATTGTTTGACTATGATTTATATGTTTTCAAAATGGATCAAGCTGTTTCCAACAACACATGCTGATGCTAAAAACGATTGGGAAAAGTGTTGTGTAATCAAATTATCCTGACATTTGGAATTTCAAGAAGTGATTTGAAGTGAAAATGATGCATTTTGTGAATGATGTTGTAACAAGTGGGACAGTTGTTAAAAATGGACTCAAAGCGTCACTGTGCATACAGTCTGCAGGACTTGTGGAACGCACTAATGAAAAAAAAAAAAAAAAAAAAGAGACAATGGCCAGACTGTGTTTCAATCACAGCAATGAGGACAATGCCAGCCGAAGGAAGGACACTATCCCCTATAGACTCTCAGGTTCATCAGAACCACCAACAAAAAACATGTTTGACCGAAAAAGATGTAAAAGACGCAAATACTGGTCAAGTGTTTTTCTGATTCACAGAGAATTCACGTCCGTGTGGGAGACCAACTCTTCTTCAAGGTGTTGAAACGACTCCGTTGGGGGGAAGTGAATGCTGAGATGGCCCTCGCCAGATGATGGCGGTGACCCCGACGCTGCAAAGGTCGCGGGGCGTGGCAGCTGGATCCACCAGTTGCAGTACAAGCTTCACCGGTTTCCAGCCAAAGGCCTAGCAACGCGAATCCCTCCCGAGTCACAATCTCGGACCACACGCACATCAGAACCACACCACCAGCCACAGATACGAATGTTGAAGCCACAGAATAAAAAGATTAGATATGGTTTGGAAATTAATGACGTACATAAAGAAATTTGAACCTTGATTGAAGAACATAATTGCATTTAAAGTTTTAAAAATGAAACAATTATTGATGTTATGACCACGATGAAGAATTTGAAAGACACAATATATATCGGGATAATTATGGTTTTCATTTTTTGTTATGTGTAGTCTGTTTTTGTTGCATTATTTTTATGACAAAAATGATGATTAATTGCATGTTTGTTGCCCAAAAGTAACATTACAATCTGATTGATGTTGAGTATGACAAACTCGAACTGGACAATGACGAACTCGAACTGGACACTGAAACGTAAAATGAATATGGACTTGTCGCCCAAGCCCCACACACGAAGATCCGGGAGGTAAAGACGGCTGTCTCCTCCTACAGCGAGGCAAGGGGCCTGCATCGAGTCCCCCAGAGACAAGCTCTGCGTGGAGACAGTTTTGTTATTTTTCACAAGGCACATTGAAATGTATTTTTATATGTTTTATTCCCTGATGACTCATCTTAAAGCCGTATGGACATGATTTAAATCCGACAAACAGGGGGGAAATGTGAGAGTATGTAAATAGTTTGTGTATTTTTAATCATGTTTTTTATACACTATTTGTATCAATGATAATTACACACACACTCACAGACACGCACATCATTGCTTCAGCACACATGCGCACACCCACACGCTTGTTTTAAGTTTCACTTTCCATAGGTTTCGTTTTTCTCTGAATAAAGTCCAGAGGGATGGGCGAAGGAGTCAGTGAGAGTGCGGGAGAGTGAACTGGCAAGACGTCGACTTCACTTCCTGGCTTCTCCTCCCATCGCGATGGAGAAAAGACAAAACCTTCCCTGTTTATTCCTCTGGTTCTCTGCATTTAATTCAGTCTAATGAAGGCGTCAGGACCTTTTAAACCTGACAAACCCACGCCTCCTGGGGAGACTGCGACCTGAACGCAACGCCTTAGACCGCTCCGCCATCCTGGCAACTGGTAATGCTCTCTTGACTGTGTTTGCTTTGTTCTTGCTTGGTACTTTCAATGGGCACTGTCTGAGGTGGGATTTTAACCCACGCCTCCTGGGGAGACTGCGACCTGAACGCAACGGCTTAGACCGCTCTGCCATCTTATCATCTGGTAATGCTCTCTTGAATGTGTTTGCTTTGTTCTTGCTTGATACTTTCAATGGGTTCTGTCTGAGGCGGGATTCGAACCCACGCCTCCTGGGGAGACTGCGACCTGAACGCAGCGCCTTAGACCGCTCTGCCATCCTGGCAACTGGTAATGCTCTCTTGACTGTGTTTGCTTTGTTCTTGCTTGGTACTTTCAATGGGCTCTGTCTGAGGCGGGATTCGAACCCACGCCTCCAGGGGAGACTGCGACCTGAACGCAACGCCTTAGACCGCTCCGCCATCCTGGCACCTGGTAATGCTCTCTTGAATGTGTTTGCTTTGTTCTTGCTTGGTACTTTCAATGGGCTCTGTCTGAGGTGGGATTCGAACCCACGCCTCCTGGGGAGACTGCGACCTGAACGCAACGCCTTAGACCGCTCCGCCATCCTGGCAACTGGTAATGCTCTCTTGACTGTGTTTGCTTTGTTCTTGCTTGGTACTTTCAATGGGCACTGTCTGAGGTGGGATTTTAACCCACGGCTCCTGGGGAGACTGCGACCTGAACGCAACGGCTTAGACCGCTCTGCCATCTTATCATCTGGTAATGCTCTTTTGAATGTGTTTGCTTTGTTCTTGCTTGGTACTTTCAATGGGCTCTGTCTGAGGTGGGATTCAAACCCACGCCTCCTGGGGAGACTGCGACCTGAACGCAACGCCTTAGACCGCTCCGCCATCCAGGCAACTGGTAATGCTCTCTTGACCGTGTTTCCTTTGTTATTGCTTGGTACTTTCAATGGGCTCTGTCTGAGGTGGGATTCGAACCCACGTCACCTGGGGAGACTGCGACCTGAACGCAACGCCTTAGACCGCTCCGCCATCCTGGCACCTGGTAATGCTCTCTTGAATGTGTTTGCTTTGTTCTTCCTTGGTACTTTCAATGGGCTCTGTCTGAGGTGGGATTAGAACCCACGCCTCCTGGGGAGACTGCGACCTGAACGCAACGCCTTAGACCGCTCCGCCATCTTGGCACCTGGTAATGCTCACTTGAATGTGTTTGCTTTGTTCTTGCTTGGTACTTTCAATGGGCTCTGTCTGAGGTGGGATTCGAACCCACGCCTCCTGGGGAGACTGCGACCTGAACGCAACGCCTTAGACCACTCCGCCATCCTGGCACCTGGTAATGTTGGTACTTTCAATGGGCTCTGTCTGAGGCGGGATTCGAACCCACGCCTCCTGGGGAGACTGCGACCTGAACGCTACGCCTAAGACCGCTCCGCCATCCTTGCAGCTGGCAATGCTCTCTTGACTGTGTTTGCTTTCTTCTTGCTTGGTACTTTCAATGGGCTCTCTCTGCTGCGGGATTCGAACCCACGCCTCCTGGGGAGACTGCGACCTGAACGCAGCGCCTTAGACCGCTCCGCCATCCTGGCAACTGGTAATGCTCTCTTGACTGTTTTTGCTTTGTTCTTGCTTGGTACTTTCAATGGGCTCTGTCTGAGGCGGGATTCGAACCCACGCCTCCTGGGGAGACTGCGACCTGAAAGTAGCGCCTTAGACCGCTATGCCATCCTGGCAACTGGTAATGCTCTCTTGATAGTCTTTGCTTTGTTCTTGCTTGGTACTTTCAATGGGTTCTGTCTGAGGCGGGATTCGAACCCACGCCTCCTGGGGAGACTGCGACCTGAACGCAGCGCCTTAGACCGCTCTGCCATACTGGCAACTGGTAATGCTCTCTTGACTGTGTTTGCTTTGTTCTTGCTTGGTACTTCCAATGGGCTCTGTCTGAGGCGGGATTCGAACCCACGCCTCCAGGGGAGACTGCGACCTGAACGCAACGCCTTAGACCGCTCCGCCATCCTGGCACCTGGTAATGCTCTCTTGAATGTGTTTGCTTCGTTCTTGCTTGGTACTTTCAATGGGCTCTGTCTGAGGTGGGATTCGAACCCACGCCTCCTGGGGAGACTGCGACCTGAACGCAACGCCTTAGACCGCTCCGCCATCCTGGCAACTGGTAATGCTCTCTTGACTGTGTTTGCTTTGTTCTTGCTTGGTACTTTCAATGGGCACTGTCTGAGGTGGGATTTTAACCCACGCCTCCTGGGGAGACTGCGACCTGAACGCAACGGCTTAGACCGCTCTGCCATCTTATCATCTGGTAATGCTCTCTTGAATGTGTTTGCTTTGTTCTTGCTTGGTACTTTCAATGGGCTCTGTCTGAGGTGGGATTCAAACCCACGCCTCCTGGGGAGACTGCGACCTGAACGCAACGCCTTAGACCGCTCCGCCATCCAGGCAACTGGTAATGCTCTCTTGACCGTGTTTCCTTTGTTATTGCTTGG